>NC_056750.1:709131012-709256012 GCF_019279795.1 Protopterus annectens | reverse complement strand
AGTGATGAGTCACTGATCCCCTTTGGGGTTATCGTTTTGGATCTTTAATTACTGTTTGTAGTTGTTCGTGCCCCTTTTGGGCTGTGTGTATGTTTGTGTGAGCTACTTGGTTTAAAACAGCACTTAGTTAATCAGTGTGCTTGAGTTGTGTAATGTCTGAAGATAAGGACAAGTATTCAAAGTCTGGGTTTAAAAAGTGCCCAGACTGCGAACAGAAAATGTCAGTCATAGATGCCCATGTGCAGTGTGTTTACTGCTTGGGTGAGGTACATCTGCAAGAGTCTTGCAGCATATGTCATTCCTTTTCCACAAGAGTGTTAGCTGAAAGGAAGAGGAAATTGATTGATAGGGGTATCATTAAACACCCCTTTTCTGAGGCATTGTCTGACCAGGATGGAGCCAGTAAATCATCCAAATCTTCTAAGTCTTCCACTGATTCTAGATCCAAGAAAGGAAAGAGGTCAGAAATTGTGGTGACTTAGGCTTCACTGCCCTTGAAGCCAACAGTCTACTCTTTTCGGAACCAGGACACGGCCTTGGAACCGGTTACCGAAAAACCTCCTTCCATGTTGCTTCAGTCGGCTCCGTCTGTCCACTCTTCCAGGTCCTCTGTCAGCTTATCTGATCTGGATATGGACTGGCTGGTTCAGAAATTCTTAAAGGCACCAGCCCTAGTTAAATTGCTGTCTGCTCAGACACAACCGTCAGAGCCGAAGATCACTACCTTTGAATTGTCTGCTCCTCCTCCGAGCCATATCAGACCTTCAGAGCCGGAGGAGGCCGACCTGATGATTTTAGATCCCTTGGAGCCGATACCTGCTCCAGTGTCATCGGTGCCGACCGGGGACTCTAGGAGCCGACACTCTCCGGTCGAGTCCGGGGATGATAGCCGCACCGACTTGTTGGTGTCGACTCTTCCTCTCGGGGCCGGCTCCTACCTTGGGCTCGGAGCCCCTAGCTTCGGTGCGGGAGGAGATTGCGGCTCCATCGGAGCCATCGACTCCTCATCGGAGCCAAGCAGCTTTCGACGCCATGAGGTGAGTGTTGTCTCCCAAGACTTTCTCATCTCAAGGTCTGGCCTCTTCTTCCCCTAAAGTGCCTGTGTCTGTTTCTGTTTCCTCTGGTCCTCCCAAGCGTAGAGACTCAGAGCCTCAGGTAGCCCCACAGGCGCTCCCTGATCTTCGGAGACCTCTCCAGAAGTTCCCCCTGAAGAGGTTCCCAGGAAGAGATTATGCAAGAGGAGGCATTTGGACCCCCCCCCAGGAGTCTATCGCATCGGACACTGACCTGGATGAATCAGAAGGGTCCCCCAGATCCCCCTCTGAGGACATCTCCTTTGCGGAGATTCTTGAAATCCTTAGGCAGAGGGGTGATTGGTAGTCCAAGAGCACTACTGAGGATGAGTCAGTTCTCCTGAAGGTATTTGGGTCTCAACCTTCCACCTCTTGGTTATCTCCGCCTACAATGAGCGTATGGATCTGGTCTCTCATAGGGAGTGGGAGTCTCCAGAATCTATGGAACCTCAGAGGCCTAATAAGTTTATTTCAGCCCCTGTCGCCAAGTCCTTTTTGACCAAGGGAGTCCCTGTTGATTCCATGGTGGTGGTGGCAGCCACCAAAAAGGAAATGTCTGAGACTTCCTCATCTATCCATCCTCCTAATAGAGAATCTAGGATCATGGATAGATATGGGAAATGCATGTTCAGTTCAGCGACTTTCTCACTCAGATCACTGAAAAACTTGACACATTTTACCAGACTGCAGAGATATCTCCTTAATGAGTTGGGAGATACTCTTCAGGGTGCTGTAGCTTCGAGTGTATCTGATAAGATTGCCACTCAGCTCTCTACCCTCAGTTCGATAGTCAACTCATCCATGTGTCTCGTATTATACACAGCTGATGGTTCGAGTAGAGCTGCATGTACAGGAATCGCTCTCCGTAGGCATGCCTGGATGTGACTGTTGTTACGCGGAACCCTTCAAGTCTTCTTTTACTAATACCCCATTTGATGGCTCATCCTTGTTTTGGCCAAAGGTGAAGGAGACTTTAACCAGGTGTGAGCAAGAAGGAAAGACTCTGTCTGCCGTCGGAGTCCATTTTTCCACCCCCACTAGACCTCTTCCCAAAGGTCAGAGGGGAGGAAAGATGTTCTGGAAAGCCCAAGGAGCCTTTCAAGACACATGTGGAGATTCCCCCCTCCAGAGGCAGAGGAGGGGGTTTCAGTGGAAGACGCCACCCTCGCAGCAGAGGGAGGGGGTCCACAACACCAGGGTGGCAGAGATCACTTTTCAATCCTACCAGCGGTCCCGAAGGGTGGCCCGGCTGTCCTACTCTGGAGGCAGTCGGGGGTCGCTTATCTTTGTACCCCAAAGCCTGGCTAAATATAACAAATGGCAGTTAGGTATGAAGTATAATTTTCAGAGGGTATTTCATAACATTCTCCACCCAGCCTCTTCCCGTCAAAAAAATCCCAGACGTTCCACCCAGTCATTTGGGACAAGCAGCACTAGAGGTACGCCTATTGTTAGAAAAAAGAGTCATCTAGCCAGTCCCAGCAGACCAGACAGGATTCGGAAATTACTCAAGGTTCTTTTTGGCTCCAAAGAAAACAGGGGACTGGAGACCCATTTTGGATCTCAGCAGACTCGACCAATTTGTGAGAAAAGAGAAGTTCCGAATGGTCGCGCTACAGTCCATATTCCCCTTGTTGGGGAAGGACAATTGGATGTGCTTGATCGATCTCAAGGATGCGTACTACCACATAAAGATGGCCAGACCATCCAGAGATCACCTGCATTTCCGGCTGGGAGCCAATCATTATCAATTCCGAGCTCTGCCCTTTGGTCTCACTACAGCCCCCAGAGTGTTCACCAAGTGCATGGCAATAGTGACTGCTCACCTGAGGCGTCTAGGATTCCAGGTGTTTCCGTATCTAGATGATTGGCTCCTTACCTCCACCACCATGCATCAACTTCTTCAAGCGAGAGAGGCTACTCTGACACTCTGCGATCAGCTAGGCATTAGTCAGCTTCAAAAAGACTGCCTTGTTGCCATCGCAGCATATCGTTTTTATAGGGACAGAACTAGACACTCCAACCACCACTCTCCGCCTTCCGCCAGAAAGAATCATTATTCTTCACAAACACATCATGTCCCTAATATCAAAGAACAGAGCACCAGCAGCAGAGGTATTGAAAGTTCTAGGATTGATGGTGGCAGCTGTTCTAGAAATCCCCTTAGCAAGGATGCATTTGAGAATCCTTCGATGGCTTCTATTTACACAATGGTCTTACCAAGAACTTCCAGTGAGTCACATGATCCTGATGATAAATTCCTGCATGAAGGATCTTCACTGGTGGTTGACGTCTCATGTTACAATAGGACGTCCTTTCATGCTTACCCCTCCTGTTGCCACTGTGACCACTGGCACTTCCCTGATAGGTTGGAGGGGGCTGTTTCAGTTAAAGACTGCCCAAGGCACATGGACAGATCAAGAATCACATCTGCATATCAATGTCCTGGAGATGAGAGCAGTACTTCTAGCGTTGCAATACTTTCAGGACTCTCTTCCTCTAGGAACAATTGCAATACAGACAGACAGCATGTCAGTGGTCTGGTATCTGAACAATCAAGGCGGGACCAAGTGTTATCCCCTTTGCCGAGAAGCCCTCAGAGTATGGCAGTGGGCACTGTTGTCTCAGCGCTTTCTGTTGGTAAAGCACATCTTGGGCAAATCCAATGTAATAGCGGACAGACTGAGCAGCACAATCTTGTTGCCCCATGAATGCTCCCTCAAACAAGAGATTGCGGACAGAATCGTCCTCAAATGGGACCAGCCTCCCTGCGACTTCTTCGCCAGTCACATCAACCACAAATGCAGAAGCTATTTTGCCCTAATTCCCATGCCAGGTCACTCCCTGAGGGATGCTCTTGTCCACAATTGGCCCCCGGGTCTCCTCAATGCATTTCCACCAATTCTCCTGATTTCCAAATTCTTATAGAAAGCAATGTCGCTGGGACAGACGATCATCCTCATAGCCCCTCATTGGCCTCGGCAGATTTGGTTCCCATTTCTTTATCATATTCTGGTAGATCCATGGATCATGGACCCAGTTTCAGATTTGTTGACACATCCATCAGGGGATCACTGCAGACACTGAGCTAACCACTTGGCTGCTCCAATTCCCCGCTTAGCCAGACTCTATAATCTTTCCCATGACGTCAGATTTTGTTGGGTTCCCACAAACCTTCCACCAGAAAATTGTATTGTAGTAAGTGGAAGAGATTTTCCATTTGGGCTTCTCCCCACAGCATTGACCCTTATCAAGCGCCATTGTCTTCTGTCTTACAATTCTTGATAGAAATCTTCAACAAAGGAGCAGCGGCAGCTACAGTACGAGTACAATTAGCTGCTACATCTAATTTCCATCTAGGAATTGATGGTTTGAATATTATGGCTCCCCGGTTGTCTAAGGCTTTTCTAAAAGGTTCCTTTCACATATGGCTTTCAGTGAAAGATACCTTACTCCCCCTGGAATTTGAATTTTATGTTATCTCGTATCTTTCTTCCTCCTCTTGAGCCTGCATCATTTTGTGAGCTAAAATTCTTGTCATGGAAAACTTTCTTCTTAGTAGCCATCACTTCAGCCCGTAGAGTGTCAGAGCTCCAAGCCCTTTCCATCAGGCCCCCTTACATGGTCTTCCATACTGACAGAGCATCTCTCAGAACTAATCCATCCTTTCTACCCAAAGTATGTGCTGAGGTTAACATTAATCAAGTCATTGAGTTACCCGTTTTCTTCCCTAATCATACCAACAAATTGGAATATATGTTGCATAAACTGTTTGTTCATAGACCACTTAGATTTTATTTGGACAGAACCAAAGACATTGGGTAATCAAATCAGCTCTGTGTCCTTTTCTGAGACCAGGAAAGGTAAACCAGTTGCTAAACCAACCCTGTCTAAGTGGCTTTCGGACTGCATCACCTATAGATATGCTTGTCATAATATGCCATTGTCTAGTAAGGTAAAGGCCCATTCATCTAGAGCAGTTTCTACCTCGTCAGACTTTCAAGCCAAATTGCCTTTGGATAATGTCTGTGCAGCAGCCACCTAGTCTAAACCTCACACTTTTATAACTCATTACAAAGTGGATAAGGCCTCCAGGGACAGGGCTTCATTTGGTTCTACAGTTCTGAAGAGTGTACTTCCATGAGTCACCCAAGATCAGGGTGCTAGGGATTCTACCCATCGGTGATGAATGAACGGCAGGATTGAACAACTTCACATAAAGAAGTTATGTACTCACCATAACATTCCTTGTGAGTTATTACATCTCACCTTCTTTCTTACATCCCTCCCTCCTTCCCCCTCCTGGCTGACAGTTGGCCTGGAGGCTGTCTTCATCCTGGTTTTTCAGTGTGTATTCATTACTAGGCATAATTATTATGGTACTTTTATATTGTAGGCAACAAACAAGATCTGAGGTAATTCCAGCATTGCATCATGGGATAAGGGGTGGGGTCTTGAGCTACTGGAGAACTTTGAGCTTGCCAGTCGGTCATGTCGGAGCCGAGAATCGGCTCCGAACCCATCAGTGATGAATGAAGGCAAGATGGAACAACTCACATGGAACGTTATGGTGAGTACATAACTTCTTTTTCGTATCACCAAAAGAACACCATCCCTAAGGTGAAGCATGGTGGTGGCAGTATCATGCTTTGGGGTTGCTTTTCTTCATCTGGAACTGGGGCTTTAGTCAAGGTGGAGGGGATTATTAACAGTTCCAAATGCCAGACACTTTTGGCCCAAAACTTTCAGGTGTCTGCTAGAAAGCTGAAGATGAAGGGGAATTTCACCTTTCAACACAACAATGACCCCCAAACATACATCCAAATCAATAAAAGAATGGCTTTACCAGAAGAAAATTGAAGTTTTGGAATGGCCCAGCCAGAACCCAGACTTAAATCCAATAGAAAATCTGTAGGGTGACCTGAGGAGGGCTGTGCACAAGAGATGCCCGTCACAGTCTGACAGATTTGAAGTGCTTTTGCAAGGAAGAGTGGGCAAATATTGCCAAGTCATGATGTGCCATGCTGATAGACTCCTACCTAAGAAGACTGAATGCTGTAATTAAATCAAAAGGTGCTTCAGCAAAGTATTAGTTTAAGGGTGTGCACACTTATGCAACCAGCTTATTGTACATTTTTTTGTTATATTTTCCCCTAACAGGTTTGTTTTACAATTGAATTGTACATGTTATAAGTCACATTAAAGGTGGGAAAAGTTTTGAAATGATTTATTGTGGTCTCATTTTTTTATATCAGAAAAACCTGGAATTTTAACAGGAGTGTGTAAACTTTTTATATCCACTGTATGTGTGTGTGTGTGTGTGTGTGTGTGTGTGTGTGTGTGTGTGTGTGTGTGTGTGTGTGTGTGTGTGTGTGTGTGTGTGTGCTCGCGCGCATATGATATATATGGGACAAAGAAGGTGTTCTGTAACAAGCTGTTTTTCTCCTGTTGCTTCAGAAGTACAGAATCAGGGTCTATATTAGAACATCAAAGTTTCAGAACTTCGAATGTTCTAATATCGACACTTAATAAGCGAAAGCTGAAAATAGCGAAGTTTTAGATAACCGAATGCTTTCCTATGGAAAGAATTTGGTTGTCCATTCCTGTCACTTCGCTATTTTCAGCTTTGCGGTGGAAAGTTACGGTCGGGTTCAGGTAGGTGTGCGATTGTGTGGACGTGAGGGTTAGGGTGGGATAGGTGAGTTAGGGCGCGGGTGAGGTGCGTGTGCGATAGTGACGGACCTTAGGGTTTGGGTTAAGGTAAGTGGGTAGATAGAGGTGTATGTACAGTTTAGTGTAGATTTAGATGTAAGATTTTAGGTGTATGTGTGTGGATTGCTGTTTGTTTGGTGTGTTTGTGTTGTGTGTATGTGTTTTGGAACAGCAAATTTTTTTCCTAGGAAAAAATTCGATGTTCTAAATTTTCTGTCTTAGTAGTTTTCAGTTACTAGGTGTCGATATTAGAACATTCGAAGTTCTGAAACTTCGATGTTCTAATATAGACCCCAAAATCAGCATGGTTCTTTTTCTTTTATCGTCTGGGGCTGATTGTATATCCTTGTTGCTTAGTGACACAATTTGCTTCCCAAACACCCAAGTCAAAATGTTGTGAAATACCATAAAACTAACAGAAGTAATAACAGAAAAACAGTTAATGATTCTGTGGCTATAGATATTTTGGTTCTGTGAACATTGAAGACTTTAACCTATAAAGAAATGATAAACCAGAACAGAAGAATTTCTGTGGGAAAATGTATATAAAGTATAGCTAGCTTTGCTGTCTAGGCTAGGGATGGCAAACCTTTTGGGCTCAGCATGTCAAAAATTTGGAAAATGCTTATCTTGACTCTGCTAGTGTGTCCCCCCCCCCCCCCAACAAAAGAGAAACAATTCTTTACATATTGATTTATTAAAAAAACACAGTCTAATCACGTGTGATGCTATGTATTATAAAAGTTAAAGAAAAATCAGTGACTTAAAATAAAGAAAATGATATGCCCACTGATAATTGGGCTTAAAACAGTGCACCAAAAAAATGACCCTACTTTAAATAGTAATTCTGAATTGAACTGAAAAAATATGGAACACATTGCATTTGATTTGATTAACATTAATTAATGACTTTTTTTTTGTTGCTGAGTTTTAATAGAGAAGTGCAGGGACACATATTTCTTGTGTTTTTGTTCATCTAGTTTCTTTGCTAACTCAGTTGTTGGTGAACGCTGGTGTGTCACCCAAAACGTTGTTGCGTGTCACCTTTGACATGCGTGCCATAGGTTCACCATCACTGGTCTAGGCAATTCCAATTATAAATAGCTGTTCAGAAATTGATGGAATATCGGTGACGTATTTGTGATTGATTAAACAAAGGGGTAAATGAGAGATAATTAAATCATAAGGCATAAGGACTTGTATCTGTATCTTACCAAGCCACAAAGTGCATTTGAAATAATTTAGATTTATTTAGTTTTTTATTCATTTCACTTTCTGTCTTCTGATACTACATTTACTAACACTTCTTACTAGAGGAAGAGAAATTTAACAGTGATACTAATGTGATTTGGGGAGTTCTGAGTGACTGACTTAGTTCAGCCAATGTACAATTAACCATTTTCCTTTGAATACTTGGAAAATTGCATCACGAAAACTTCTAAGAGCAATATTGACTTAAGCGGGGTTATTATTCATCACATGTGTTTTGCTCATGCTGAATGAATTCTAAGTGATCACATAAAAGATAAACGTACATCATCATTAAGCAGTCGAGTTTTATGTCTTATTTTGCATTTTGTTAACTAGTTAGAATAGTTTTTTAAGCTATTCATCATTGTCAGTGTTACAATAGCACAAGCTGTATGAGGCATATCCTGCCAAGGATTGGACAGTCAACCTGTATCCAAAGTTTTGGATGCATTCCACGCACCCATACGTCTGAAGAGTCATGAGGGCATGCTGATATAAAGGCAATAGTGCTAGCAGCAAAATTCAGAATTTTCTTGTCATTAAAAATAACCAGTCAGATTCCTTCTTTGCTGCATCTTTAATGGTTGTCAGTCTGCCAGTTAAGTACCCCACTGGGGACTTTGTTTCCATATTTCTCTGAAAAATGATATTGTTTTTCCTCATGTCTTAGAGAAAGAAGTGTTTGTATGGATGTCAAATCCATATAGAGATTCTTCGAAAGATTGTCTTATTCTGTTGAGAATGGAGCACAATGTCCTGTCATGTTTATATGCTTATCATTTAAGCTTAAGATCATAAGGATCATCTTAACTCTTTAAACTACTCATGGAAAATGAACAGTTTAAAACTCTTATTCTCCATTCTATGGATTCTAGTGCCGGTACCTTGGACATTTCTTTTTGGGTCATCTTGAAGAGAAAAATTCTTAGACAGCTTCCAACAATGTAATCTTTTACATCCTCCCTTCCCCCACCCCTCAGTGGATGACTCCACTGTGGCCATATCAAAGCCCTCAAACTGTTTGTCTGTGTTTGATCCTATTGGTGTTGCTCCTCGGCAAGCCACTAAAGGTCAAGAGTTTAGCACTGCCTCCAGGGTCAGGCATAGGTTTGCTGTGGAGAGGGTTGAACTGTATTTGGTTGGATTAGAAGAGGATTATATCCTACGGATTTCTGTTGCTGAAGAGATACCTGTCAGCCAAAACATCTGAGTCTACTTAAGACTAAAAATTTCTTCAGTAAATTATCACTTGTGATATATGCAACCTCACATTTATATAAATGAAAACAAACCATACTGATATATATTTCAGTTGCAAATATACATCATTTATATCTGCCCAGTCATTGTAAGTCCGTCATTACATAGCTCATTCAAATCCTGCCTTCTTTTAAACCTCATTCTTCCTCCAAAACATTATTGTACATGTCTTGTTCCCCCAATTCCCTTTTTCTATGTAGTTTGTTCCTACCCTTTTCTAAAGATCCCATTTTATATTCACTGCTTGTAGTACAGTTGGTTTAAACTTTGATTTAAATGTTGTAGTAATTTCTTTTTTGGCAGCCATCATAGTTAGACTCAGCAAGGCCTTACTTTTATCTAGACAATCCCAATTCTGTATCACAGCTCAAAAAATTATTTTCTTAGTTACACCAATTTGCTCACTCAGTGTTTCTGATAGAGTAGTCTGCAGGGTTTTTTTTTCAAGTCTGTCAATGCATTACATTGCCAAAAAATTATGTTCCCAACTACCCTTTTCTTCCCCATCACAGTTACAGCATTTGCAATCTACTGGAGGGAAAAATTCCTTGGACTCTACTTGGAGTATAAAAATACCCGTGCTAGCACTTCTGAGTAAGATCCTAAATCTTCTAGACTTTGTTACATATTTGGGAGTCAAGCATTTATCGGCCCATTGTTTCTTTGTAAATTGCTTATCCAGTCTCTTTTTCCTAAACCTTTCTAACCTACTCTGATTGATTCCTGTAGTCATTATGCAATATTTATATGGCCTACTAATTACCCTTTTTTAACAGCAACTTCTGTTCCAGATCCTATTAAAATAGGGGAATCTTGGGCAAAAGACTTGCATTCCGTCAGTGCCGGTCTTTCACTTAGGCTCCCTCATTTCTTTCTCTTTGCCTGTTCTCTGATATCAGTCTTTGAAAGGGAAGGCAATCTCTAGCCTGTAGTCCAAAAAAAATTCTTGTCTTGTCCTGTTAACTTTCCCTCTCTTCTTATTTGCTCCCAATACCTGGGTTCCTTTGCCATATTTTCTTCAGTAAATGCTAGACCCCTCTTGCCTTTTGTCTGTATCCCTAATTGCAGTCATCCCTGTTGACAGAATCTCCTTTCTCCTTTTCTTTATTGGCTTTGTTCTTGGAATATTTATGGCTCCTTTATGACTATAATATTCTGTGTGTATTGTTATTCTCCATAAGGATCTGCATCCAAAATCTTAGTCTCTCCTTGTTTCTTGAGCTTCCCCTCTGTTTCATCATCCCTTTCCACTTTGAATTATAGCTTTCTGCTGGTACATTGTATAGTAGCCTTAACTGTGTAGCTCTGAAATACCCCTTCAAATCTTGTAATACTAAACCACCATGCTCTATTGAAGGATTAGCTTATCCCACTTGACTCTGGCCATTTTCCCCTCCCAGATAAAATCCTTCACCTCTTTATTGTTATCCACGGCTTCTCCTCTGGTTGATAAAAATGTATGTGACCTGTGTAAAAAAACTAAAGGGACTAAAAACATTTTCATTGTTTATGCCTTCCTAATTCTCATTTTTATATCATCTCTCACATTTCCTTAGCTGTCATAACAGAATCCTTTTCAATCCATACTCCTAAGTACTTCATTTTATCATGCCCCCATAAATATGGGTAGTGCTGAACCAACCCGTGTATGTGTACATAGTTTACAGCTATTGCCTTTGTTTTATCTTCATTAATTTTGTATCCAAAATGTTCCACAACACTGGAATATCCATTTCTGGCTTTATTAGGTGTAAAATATAATCTGCAAATAAAAGTTATCCTTTCTTGACTACCATGCCAATTGCATCTTTGAATCCCTTATTTTCTTTGCCACTACTTCAAAGCATAATGCAAATAACAAAGGGGAATGAAGATACACCTGCCAGGTTCCTCTGCTCAAACAGAACTTATTAGAGATGAGCCCACCACTTAAATTGTTGCCTCTAATCCCTCATATATCCTCCTAATCAAACTTAAAATTTTATTAGGGAATGCAAATACTTCCATTGCCCTACTCGTAAATTCCCAATTTACTCTGACAAATCCTTTGTCTGCATAATGACACACCAACAAAAGTGGTATTTTCATATATTCTGCTTTCCTTTGGATCATCATTGTTCTTTTAATGCTGTCACATTTGCCTCCTCTCCCCAAAACCATATGAATCCACATCTGTCAATTTTGGCATCAGCTTTGTTATTCTTTTAGCCATTATAGACAAAGTCTGAGTCTGTTTAGTTATTGTTCAGCATTTCTGAAGACGATTCAGGAGGAAAAACAGCTATTCATTCCCTGTATCTCTACTTTGAAAGAAGCTAAAACGAAATGGTTCTGTTTAGCTAAAGGTCTATTTAAAACCTTTCAGTCACTTCTAACTACTTCTCTAGCATCTGCTCATTTAAAAAGGAATAGATCTACCTCTCCTTCAGATTTTAGAATTGGATTCTACAGTTGAAGAGATTGGTTTAGATTATGATTCCCAAGTGTCTTCAGCTGAAAACTGGAATCTGAAGAAAAGTGTTTCTTAATAAATGTATTTTTCTTGTAATGTTGGAAGGATGGGAAGTCTGGTTTAAATTGGATCATAAGAAAATATCTGAAACTCCACAGATGTACTACAACCTCTTACAGGTAGAAACCCCCGAAGTATTGGATAAACCCTAAGTTATTAGAACACTGAAGGATGCTTTTAATGTTGCCACTACTTCTCCTGATAAACACCTTGCTCCTAGGAAAGAAAATAAACATTACGAAGTACCATAATCTTCTAAGATCCTTTTCTGTCACCCTAGATCTAACACTTATGTTATTTCCTTATCAAAAATCTCTGGTTCTAAACATAGGATCATAGATTAGTACTAGGCTAACTGCCCCTGTGGGCCATTTTAAGTCTAGCCATTTGCCCTATGGAATAATCAAACCCTGTACCTTGTGTTTGTAAGGTAAACACCTTAACCATTATACCAGTCTCCCACCCAAATGATCATTCCAGCGAAGTCTTGAACCCAGGACCCAGTACACTATAATCAGAGAAATTTACCAATGCACCATTTGAGCTGTGGCTACATCCAATCCAGTACCTTCAGACAAAGATGGCAGAACCTTTGACAGATTTAGAAAAGATTTACAGTTGTAGCCTTTAGAACTGTCAATTGTCAGGTGCATATTTCCATATACATTCTGGCATAATTTGCTGACATTAAGTTTATTGTAGATATACTTGCTTTAGAGTAAAAATTGTCATTACCTATTGTGCTTTCCTCCGTTATTAAAGTTACCAAGCATTCTTTGTGATGATCATACAATGCTGTAGATGCAGTATGTAGAACTGCAACAGCTATGCATGGTTCTGAACCCAAATCTGAAATTCTCTGTGCCCTTTTTGAAAAAGAGGTTTTATTTGATGCTTCATCTGCTGATGTTAGAAGAGCTTTGATGATGATAGGGGAGTAAATTACATGTTTTAATCCCCTATACTAAAACATAGCAGAAAGTTCCCTTCCAGTGATGGGGCATTTTACAAGAAGCCATTTAAACAATCTCAAAAAAGCCAGAAAAGCAACCATTCAAAAAGCAATGACAGGGCAATTTTAAGAAATAAGGTGGGGCATCACAGGTCAAATGAATCTAGGAAAAGGACTGATTGATAATGCTCCCTTCTTTCACAGGCAGCTCTCAAAACTTTTCAAGGAATCTTAGAATCTTTCTTAACATATTGGTAGCAGTTAAACACAGATGTTAAGTTGTCAAACTCGCCTTCATTCTTGCTGGATGGGTTCAGAGCCGATCCTCGGCTCCGACTCGGCACTTGCTAAGCTCGAGAGCTAATTTTACCAGCTTGAGGCAACCCTATATCCCATGATGCAAGGCGTGACTACCCAGATCTCGTTTGCCGCTTCGCGAAGAGGTCTTCTTTTACCAGCTCAGGTAGTGTTTTTGTGATTTAACTTTCTACAGTTAAAAATCTTCCCTTTTTCCAGCCTTTTTTTTTTCTCAGTATTAGAGTTAGTCTTTCTATAGCTATCTCCTTAACCCTATACTCCCTCAACCTAATAGGTTTAGTTATTTTCCCCTTCAGGCCTTAAGCCTCCCTTTCCTTAATTCCTGTCAGGGTGTTTGAGTGTTGTACTTAGTCCCCCCCCCTTCTTCTTAAGTTAACTGTGTGGGTGAACTTTGTGTGTGTTTGTGCACTGGACATAATTATGTCCAAAGAATTGAAGGTCTCAGGCTTCAAGAAGTGCGACTCGTGCTGTCAGAAGATGTCTCTGACAGACGGTCACACTTCTTGCGTGTACTGCCTGGGACCTCTACACCTGCAGGACTCCTGTGCCATTTGTCATTCTTTTAACCACAGAGTCCTGCAGGAACGTAGGAATAAATTAATCCTACGAGGCTTATTGAAGCCGGAGAGCTCCCCGACCAAGACCGGGTCGGGGAAGCCTTCTAAGCCACCTAAATCCCAGGCTTTGAGTTCGAAGCCTTCGGCTGTGGCTCCGACTCCTTCGGAGTCTAGGTCGGCTCCGGCCGGAGCCGATCTTTCTCTCTTAGAGGTGGTGGTATCGGTGTCAGCTGGCTCTGATACACCTGCATCGAAGTCTATGTCAGCTCTGGCTGGAGCCGACATTTCCATGTCCCAGACTGGAGCCAATAAGTTATCGGCTCCGACTGGAACCGAGGGGTCTTCGGCTACGATGGCTTCGACTAGGAAGAGATCTCGGTCTCCTTCCCTGGAGTCGATTCGCTCTGCTCCGGGATCTCTGCATTCGGAGCGGAGCCATCGGAGCCGATCTTCTAGGTCTTCCAGGCTGTCTGACGACTTGGAGAGAGTGGTAACCAGATTGCTGAAATCACAGGCACTGGCCCAGATGCTCTATAGCCCGTCTCAGCAGACTACCACTATCACTCATCCCCCTGAATTTCCTCCTTCGACTCTCCTCCAGAGTTCGGAGCCGGAGCTTCTCGAAACCTTGACTGTTGGTGCATCGGAGCTGATGCCACCCCTTTCGGCTCCTTCGTCTTCGACTCCGATTTCCTCCATGACACCTTCCATGGAGGGATCCGGTCATCGTGACTCCCGCGTTGGCTCCGAGGGGGCGAGTGGCATTGGACCCTTGTCCGGCCCCGTTCTCCCTCTCGGAGCTTCGGCGTTGGTGAGCTCGGCACTGACATCGGCCTCTGAGCCTTCTCTTTCGGCGGGGCCGGGAGTTCCTGTTTCTTCGGAGCGGGAGCTCTCTGGCCTTCCTGGAAGGGGAACCTTTGAGGTGATGAGGAGTCTTCTAGCCCCTCAGCTAAGTCAACAGTCGGTTCCATTAGCTCCCCCCTCCTCGGTGCCTGCTGATATCTCTTCCCACTCTTGCTCCCAGACCCAGAGATCCATCACCCCAGGTTTCCCCACTGGGAAGAACTTCCTCTTCCGAGGTTTCTCCTGATCCTTCGGGGGAACCCCCGCGTAAGAGGACGTGCAAGAGGAAGCACATAGACTACCCTGAGTCTACAACATCTGATACTGACTTAGATGAGTCGGAGGGATCCCCAAGGTCCCCCTCTGAGGATGTCTCCTTTTCAGACATCTTGGAACTCCTTAAACAGAGGGGGAACTGGCCTTCCATTAACCCCTCCGAGGATGAGTCAGTATACCTGGATGCTTTTGGATCTCGACCTTCCACCTCCTGGGTGTCTCCACCTTTCGACCCTCTCATGGAAGTGGTGGCTCGAAAGGCGTGGGCGGCCCCGGATTCTGTGGAACCAGTCCCTAGGAGGCCATCTAAATTTATCACGGCCCGGGTAGACAAGCAGTTTCTCACCAAGGGTGTCCCTGTTGATGCCATGGTGGTGGCAGCTGCCACCAAGAAGGAACTTGCTGATCCTTCTGTACCTGTCCATCCTCCTAACAAGGAGTCTAGAACCATGGATAGGTACGGTAAGCGGATTTTTTCCTCAGCGACCTTCACTATGCGCTAGCTGAATTATCTCTGTCACTTTACCCGGCTTCAGAGAGATATTCTGAAGGAACTAGGTGAGGTAGTACAGGATCCATCAGCTGCCGGGGCTCAAGAAAAAATTACCTCGCAGCTGGGAATCCTAAATTCCTTAAACTCCTCCATGCGGCTCATTTCTTATGCGGCCGATGGAGCGAGTAGAGCCGCAGGCACAGGAGTGGCCCTTAGGCGTCAGTCCTGGATGCGGCTTTGCAACTTAGCAGATCCCTTTAAGGCGTCCTTCACAAATATTTCCTTTGACGGTTCGGCTTTGTTTGGACCTCAGGTGAAGGAAACCTTGACCAGATGCGAGCAGGATGGCAAGACTCTTTCTGCCGTAGGAGTCTGTTTCTCCACCCCTTCAAGACCTTATCCTAAAGGTCAGAAGGGAGGGAAGATGTGGTTCCGTAAATTTCAGGGAGTCACGCCGGACGCACGTGGTCAGTTTACCCCCAGAGGCAGAGGGGGTAATAACAATAGACACCGCCCTAGGGGCAGAGGGGGTCCGGAGAATCAGGGTAGCAGAGAGCCTCTCCCTGACAAACCCTTCCAGCATCCCTGAGGTGTTGCCCGACTGTCCACCCTTGGAGGCAGTCGGGGGAAGATTGTCGCTGTACCCAACAGCCTGGCTTTCCCTTTCTCAAGACATTTGGGTACAGTCGATCATATCCGAGGGTTACAAGATTCCCTTCGAAAACTATCCTTTTCCTCAGAAGGTATCCCTCCCAGACGTTGCACCCGGTCTAAGGGAGTTCTCAAAGCTGGAGGTATCAAAACTTCTAGCAAAAACAGCCATCCAGCCAGTTCCAGCAGACCAAATAGGATCCGGGATCTGCTCAAGATTCTTTTTGGTCCCCCAAAAAACGGGAGATTGGAGACCAATTCTAGACCTCGGCAGACTAAACAAGTTTGTCAAGAAGGCAAGATTCCGGATGGTCACGCTTCAGTCCATTTTACCCTTTTTGGGCAAGGACAACTGGATGTGCTCGGTAGACCTTCAGGATGCGCACTATCACATAAAAATTCACAGGCACTCCAGAAGGTTTCTCCGCTTTCGGCTGGGGACCAGTCATTTTCAATTCAGAGCCCTGCCCTTTGGTCTCACTACAGCCCCCAGAGTGTTCACCAAATGCATGGCAGTGGTCACGGCTCACCTGAGACGTCAAGGATTCCAGGTGTTTCCGTATCTAGGCGACTGGCTCCTCACGGCCACCACCAGGCATCAACTTCTCCAGGCCAGGGACTACACTCTTCATATGTGCAGCCAGTTAGGAATTTCCATAAACTTCAAAAAGTCCTCCTTGTTACCTTGCCAGTCTATTACCTTTATAGGCGCAGAAGTAGACACTGTTGGGATGTTAGCAAGACTCACAGATCAAAGACTTCTGGACATCCAAAAATATTTTCAGATCATCCTACTCAGCAAAAAGATCAGGGCCAGGTTTGTCCTGAAGGTGCTAGGACTTATGGCGGCTGCCATCGTACTTCGTCCTTTGGCTCGCTTCCATATGCGGCTACTGCAATGGATGTTATTCACCCAGGGGTCCTTCCAGCAGCTTCCCATGCACCACAAGATCCTCGTGACACAATCTTGCAAGAGTCACCTGACCTGGTGGATTTCTTCCCCTCAAGTCCTCCAGGGCAGACCGTTTGTTCCCCCGGCCCCAGTTGCCACAGTCACATCGGATGCCTCCCTGATCGGGTGGGGGGGGGCATTATCAGGGCAGGATGGTCCATGGCACTTGGCAACCCTTCAAATACCATCTGCACATAAATGTCCTAGAGATGAGAGCAGTGCTTTTAACTTTGCAAGCCCTCAACGACTTTCTTCATTTAGGAACTATTGCAGTTCAGATGGACAACATGTCCGTAGTATGGTACATCAACAAACAGGGCGGGACCAAGTCCTATCCAATGTGTCAAGAAGCTCTCAGACTTTGGCAGTGGGCAATCTCCTCTCATCGGTTTCTGATAGCAACGCACATCCCTGGGAAATCCAACTTCATTGCGGACAGATTGAGCAGAGCTATTCTCATGCTTCACGAGTGGTCTCTCAAACAATCAGTAGTGGAGGAGATTTTTCAGAAGTGGGGCTTCCCTTGCTGCGACCTTTTTGCTACACCCCAAAACAGCAAATACCCAGACTTCTCCCTCTTTCCACTCCCAGGCCAACCCCCCAGAGATGCTCTAACCCAGGTTTGGCCCCGGGGACTTCTTTATGCTTTTCCTCCATTCCCCTTGATACCTCAAGTCATTCAGAAAGCTACCATTTTGAGAGCCAAGTTGATTCTCATTGCCCCTTACTGGCCTCGACAAATTTGGTTCCCGTTCCTTCATCGCCATCTATTGGTACAGCCTTGGCGTCTGGACCCAGTTCCAGATCTTTTGACCCACCAGTCAGGTCATCTGCACCAGGCCATTCGCTCTCTCAACCTCACAGCTTGGTTGCTCCACTTCCTTCATTAGCCAGGCTTCCTATGATTTCTAATCCTGTACGGGATATCATAGTAGCTTCTCTAAAGTCCTCTACCAGAAAGATTTATGCTAGTAAGTGGCAGCGTTTTTCCTTCTGGGCAAAGTCCAGGGACATAGAGCCCTTTACTGCCCCAGTTCAGTCAGTTTTGGACTTCTTAGCTGAGATTTTTCAGTCGGGTTCTTCTTCTTCGATAGTCAAAGTCCAGCTGGCAGCAATCTCAAATTTTCATGTTGGCTTAGCGGACCAGAACATAATGTCTCACAAGCTTTGTAAAGCCTTTCTCAGGGGTATCTTTCTACTAAAGCCCCCAATTAAAGATCCTCCTCCTCCGCAATGGGACCTGAATTTAGTGCTGACATCCCTAATTCTTCCTCCCTTCGAACCGGCTGCTACATGCTCTTTAAAATTTCTCTCTTGGAAGACAATTTTTCTGGTGGCTATTACTTCAGCTAGGAGAGTGTCTGAACTTCATTCTCTCTGTGTTCGACCTCCCTACTTGGTTTTCCACAAGGATAGAGTACCTCTAAGAACAAATCCATCCTTTTTGCCCAAGGTGGCTTCCCAGACGAATCTTAACCAGTCTTTTGATCTTCCAGTATTTTTCCCGAATTATTCGGACAGAGTGGAACAGAAACTGCATTATTTGGATGTTCATCGCCAGCTCAGATACTACTTGCATAGAACTAAACAATTCAGAAAATCTGATCAGCTTTTTCTTTCTTATGCAGAAAACAGAAAAGGTCTCCCGGTCTCCAAGGTGACCTTATCGAAATGGCTCTTCCACTATTTCCCATGTTTATCTCCTTAGGGGCAAAGAATTGCCCTCTAAACCTAAGGCACATTCTACTAGAGGCCTAGCCACATCTACAGCCTTTCAGGCTAGGCTACCTATTGACACCATTTGTGCAGCAGCCACTTGGGCCACGCCTCATACCTTTGTCTCACATTACAAATTGGACTTGGCCTCCAGAGACAGAGCTAGGTTTGGTTCCACAGTTCTCAAGAGTCTGTTCCATTGAGCCACCCAGGATAGAGGTGCTAGGGACGCGGTCCCATCCAGCAAGAATGAAGGCGAGTTTGACAACTTAACATTAAGAAGTTATGTACCTACCATAACGTTCATGTTAGTTGTCTTCTCTCGCCTTCTTTCTTGCGTCCCTCCCTCCTTTCCCCCTAGCCTGGACAGACCTTGAAGTTGTACTCTTCTCTGGGGACGTGTTTATTCTTCCTATGTACTCCAGTTGTGAGTGTTCACTACTTTTACTAGTCCCCCTGTGTTGTGTTTACACATTTGGTTACTTTCTTCTCCTTCTGTTGGAAGAAGATAATGGGCATATTTCTATAGCTACCAAACGAGATCTGGGTAGTCACGCCTTGCATCATGGGATATAGGGTTGCCTCGAGCTGGTAAAATTAGCTCTCGAGCTTAGCAAGTGCCGAGTCGGAGCCGAGGATCGGCTCCGAACCCATCCAGCAAGAAAGGAGGCGAGAGAAGACAACTAACATGGAACGTTATGGTAGGTACATAATTCTTAATCCTTGACTTCTAGGAGTCCTTTAGAACAGATACAGGTGACAGTGGGTATTCTATCCTCCAAACCTAGGAATTCCATCCTATCCTCAAAATCAAACTCATCTCTTCCATCCTATCATTCCTAGTAAGCTATCCAGTGGAGTAATAGAACCTGTACCAGGGTTCAAAAAGGAAAACAAAAATATACTGAATAATATTTCTGGTATCCAAGGAAAAAAAACAATGTGGAGATCTGTACTGAACCTGTCTTTCTTATACCTCCACATCAGGGTTCCAAAGTTAAAAACCTGCAGGCTGTCTCTCTACTGATTCATGCTCTAAGTTTCCTAGTAATGATGGATCTAAAATATGCATAGTGCTGAATACCCATTCACAGAAACTTCAAATGCTTTTTAAAAAATTCTGTTACTGGTTCACGTTTTTATCTTCTTTACCCTTTGTTCTCTTTCCTACTCAGACTTTAAATAAATAAAATAAAAAAACTTCTCTTTTTTGGAAATCTGTTTGAAGAACCTAAGTTTTCAACTCTGAAAAAGCCATCTCTCATTCCTTCTTAAGGAAAAACTCTTCCAGGTTGCCCACTAGTCACTTTGCCAATGATAGCATTCTAGCTTCAGGAAAAAAAAACTTTTACTAAGAATTTATTTGTTTGTTTGTGCAACCTCTGTCTCCAGCAAGGGAACTTGTCAGTCTTTTAGAATATTTGGTTTCTATAATTCTCTTGATCCCTTAAGTTAAATTGCACAGGATACTCGGGATTGATTTAATTTTGTGCAGAGCTTATTTAAGGCTATGCAGTCCCTGCAGCCCTGTTTTACAGTTTCTCTACCTTTACTCCAGTTAAGAGGAACAGACTCTTTCTGAATCTCAGGAAGGATTAGACTATGCCTCCCAAATATTTTCCCCTACAGTCTGAGAGACGGAACTGAGGATATCCTTTCCTCAGATTCCACAGATAAGGAAGTCTGCTTTGGAGTTACTGTTTGGAAAATATAGGTTTGTTTAAGTGGGAATGGAAAAGTGTCTGATTCACAAGAGAGCTTCAGCTTGGATTCTCTGAAAGCTGTAGCTATCCATTCAGTCTTGGGTGCTTTAGAGGATGCTTTCTCTGGCATCAGTATCTCTGGACTCAATCACCAGCTCTAAAAGAAACCAGTACCAGATACTCACAAGAAATGTATTCTGTTGATCACTGCTGCTGTAGTCTTAGCTATATGAGTTATATCCTGCATAGGATATAAAAGACTGCCAGCTTCAAAGCTTCAGGACACTTTCATGCACTTAAACCGTCAAGTTCTTCTGTACTTCATGCCACTGAAGAGTACGCTCCACTTAGGTTTTCAAGTATCAACAGTCAGCTTGTGCTGATGTTCTTCGTGTTTCACTGTTGCAGTCATTACACTTGGGTTATCTGCCTGCAGGTAGCTCTCAGTCGGCCCTAATACCAGAGTCTTGGGATTTCTGCGTCGGATGCTGTCACCTCTTCCATGACATCAGGGGTCTAAAGCATGCTGCCGACGCCATTACATCAGCTTTTCTTGCCGCATGGGAGCCTGAAGCAGAAGCAATTTGCAAGTGCCGGTCGGCTGCTACCTGACATTTTCGTTTTTCGAGTTTCAAACCTTAAATCTTCTAAAGCTCAGTACCCCGTTGGGGATCCTTTTTTCTTGCTCTAACCGATGTCAGAAAAAGTTAATAATTGTCTTGCCTATGGAAAGCAAATACCTCACAGAGATTTTCATTCTTACTGCATCACCTGTTTAGGCCTAGGCCACGATGTCCCTCGCTGTCAGTTTTGTGCCTTGTTCATTGCTTGAACTATTCATAGTCAGGCTATTTTTCTCTCAGTTCTTTCTCTCTCGTTCTCCATATTCTGAAATGGCTTCGATAAGCCATCCGACTATCAATCTTCTGAAAAAAACGTAAGGATAAAGACAGAGACAGTCCACATTGGTCCAAAACTGCCGATGATGCTTCCATTAAGCTAGTTGCCAGTCCACCTTGATTCACTGAGGTGCTTTCGCAGCCCCTGTTACCCGCTTCTACAGATTGGCAGGCCTTTACTGAGACCCATTCGGTGTCCAGTGTGCTGCGAGATACTTTGACTATGGAACCTGTGCATGTCTCTACCTTGTATGAGTCCAGAGCCGCTGTGCAGGCACTGACTTCTGAGGGTGTATTCAGACCTTCCGATGTTTGTATTAAAATGACTACTTCGTTAATGACTAAAACTACCAAATTTCTCGGGCCCAGAGTTCGCACTACGACTAGGAAACAGACAACCAAAGCGCATTCTGAGGCTCCCATGCCACAGAAACAGATGCTTAGAATGGCTGAAGACCTTATTACTTTAATTAGGGGAAGCCAGCCTTCCCCTTCTAAAAGACAAAGAATTGATTTTCCTTCTGATTCTACAGACCATGAGTCCAATGACTCTGACCCCTGTGATTACCAGGACATACCCTTGTCTACCTATGAGGATTCAGATGCAGAGGATTCCATTCCCTCTGCCTCCCCACAGAGGACTTTTCTTTAGGTGAAATATTGCATACCCTAATTGAGTATTTCCACTGGGAATGCCAGGACTACCCACAGTCCAAAAAGAGACTCGGGGAATTTTTAGACTTGCCTCAGCATAGGCCTCTAGCTATACCCCCTGTCCTGGATATTGTAGATGATGTCTTCATGGAATCCAGTCTTGCCCCTGATACTTTAACACCAGCTCCTAGAAAGCCTGTTGAGTACTACAGAGTACCTGACTCTCACAAATTTCTCTTTAAAAATCCCACTGCGGATCCAGAGACCCTTTCTCAGGGACCTAAAGTTATTAAGGCTACTACAGCCAAATACCCTACCCCTTCAGACAGGGATTCTAAGGCACTAGACAGATTGGGTAAGAAGGTATATACCTCTGCAACTCTTCCCATCAGGGCTTTAAATTGCCAGGTTCGCATGTTGAAGTACCAGCAGCATATTATGGAACTAATTAAACAAAAATGTTGTTGATTGCCGATTGTGCCCAAAATAAAGACTTACAAGAGTTAATGCATTCTGCAAACCAAGTTAGTAAACATACTTTGCAGTGTGGTTTTGATGCCTTACAAACATCCTGCAGGGCTGCTGTCACTGGGTCTGTTTTGAGAAGGCATGCTTGGCTGAAGGAACAAATCTTGCCAGACCATGTCAAAGCAAAATTACTAGATGCTGCATTAAAACAAGAATGTTTGTTTGGCTCAAAAGCAGAAGTAGTTAAAAAGATGGAGGAAATAGCTAAATCTATGCAAACTGTTAAAGATTTCTTACAGGTACAGCCACCTAGATTCAGTAGGCATTGGCCTTCAAAAAACTGATCCTTTCCAGTCCCTCCCAGACCTTTTCAGCCCAAACCCAGGGGCAGCAGACTACAAAGACTACAGTCTCAGGGTATGCACAGATCTAAGATATGGAGTGCTCCCTCCTCAAAAACAGGGAGAGGTAAGCCACCCCCTTATGGAGAAAGTTCACAATGACTTGTATTTCATCTTTCCCAGCCATGCCCAAGTACTTGCACCCCTAGGAGGAAAAATTGCCCTGCATGCAAAAAAATGGGAGTATATTACCCAGGACAGATGGGTCTTAAACACTGTATCCCAGGGATACAGATTCTACTTCCACACACTGCCAACCCCAAGTGGATTGCCAGACCTTCCTCCAAACTAGTGGGCAGAGGCCCAAATGCAAGTACTTTCTCTTTTCAGTATCAGGGCTATTCAGCCTGTTCCAACAGAGCAAAGGGGACAGGGTTTCTACTCCAGAGTGTTCCTGGTGCCCAGAAAAGAGAACTCTTGATGCCCTATTCTGGATCTGTCAACTCTCAACGCCTTCCTGGTGGTACCAAAATTCAAAACGCTTACACTCCAGCAACTGCTTCCTGTGCTAGCCAAGGACTCCTGGCTAGTCACCCTAGACTTAAAAGAAGCTCATCTGCACATCCCCATAAGGGAATCTTGCAGGAGATCTCTACATTTCAGGGCAGGCTCTGTCAGTTCTCTGCACTTACCTTTGTCGTCTACTGCACCCAGGGTATTCACAACGTGCCTGGCTCCAGCCAGTGCATACTGCAGGTAGAGAAATATTCAAATTTACCCATACTTGGACGATTGACTGATTCAGGAGTTGCTACTTCAGCAGCTGACATTTGTAAAGAGACTCCTAACTTCTCTGGGGTATACCATCAGTGAAAAGAAATCACATCTGGTACCCAGCCATAATATTGTATTCCTGGGCGCAAGCTTGAACACAACTTCCCAGATGGCATTCCTCACTCCAGAAAAGCAGGCTTATTTGACAAATCACTTCAAAATACTGGCCACCCAAACCCAGCTATCTGCAAGAAAAATACTGCAAGCCCTAAGGTTCATGGCCTCATGCATTCTACTAATTCCATATGCAAGACTGCATATGAGGAAACTTCAATGGTAATTAAAAAGTCTCTGGTGTCAACATTCTCAGGACCTGGAAACAGTGAATGTTATGTAGTCCAATCTCGCCTACATTCATACCCATGGGTTCGGAGCCAAATGTTGGCTCCAACTCGGCCAAATTTGCTAGCTCGAAGTCTTTCTATTGGCTGGGCTAAGATGGTATCCCAAGCTGCACTGCTCTCTATCCCCAGATCTCGTTTGCCGCTCGTGTAGCTCGGACGTGGTCTCGCTCTTGGCTGTGGCTAAGTACCTTTTTCCTTATTAGAGAAATTTGTTGCAAAGAAGCTATTTTAATAGCTATTGTGTGTTCTTGTCTTGTCTTGTGGAAAAGTTGTGTTTTTGATAGTTTTTTCTGTGGTATCCCACTAGCCGTTTCCAGCGGGCTAGGCCTGTTTTCAGTTAGAGGACCTAGTCTGTCCCCTTGCTTTCCTTGTGTCATAAAAGTTTACCGGGACTAAAAACCTTTTAAATTAGAGGTTTTAGTCCTTCCCCCATTGTGTTTGTGTCTAAGGATCGTTTAACTTGGAGATCTTGTGGTATTTGTTTGTTTTAGGTTTTTCCCGCCTTGTGCCTGTTTGACCATTGGCCCATTTATTCAGTGGATAATTGTTGTTGGTTAACTATGTCCAAAGATACTAAGAAGCACAAGCCCTCTGGCTTCAAGAAATGCTCTAGGTGCAGTTATAAAATGTCCGTTACTGATGGACTCTTTGTCTGTGTATTGTCTGGGTGCGATTCATCTCCAGGAGTCGTGCAGCTTCTGTCATGCCTTTAGTCCGCGAGTTCTTCAGGAAAGGAAGAATAAATTGATTTTGAAGGGACTTCTGAAACCCTCCTTCGAGGAGGGGCTGGAGAGTGCTTCCAGCTCAAAGGCAAAATCCTCTAAATCAAAAAATAGATCTCCGGCTCCATCAGTCTCCTCGGAGCCACCGGAGAAAATAACAAAGTCTGCTTTGACATCCTCTGCTCCATTGTCCTCGGGGCCGCAGGAAGTGTCAGTTGTTAAGGAACCTGCTTTGGCTCCAATCTTCTTGGCACCTGTTCAGAGCCGATCGCCTAGCATTAGGCCAGTATCCCCTCCTCGCTGGTCCCCTTCAGAGAGGAGGTCTTGATCTCCTTCTCTATCCTCCAAATCTTCCAGGGCCTTATCCGATGTGGACGTCGATCGAGTGGTGCAAAGACTCCTTCAGTCACCGGTTCTGCCAAAATTGTTCTCTGCTCTGACCCAGTCGTCTCCAGAGCTGGTCCCTCAACCTGCTTCGATACTTACTCCTCCGAGCACATCTCAGCTTTCAGAGCCGGAGTGCTGTGCTCTGTGTGATGTCCCTAGGTCTGTTCCGACAGCCCCTCCTGGCTTATCGGTGCTGTTGTCTGCTCCAACCTTGTTGGCGCCGTCCACAGGGTTCCGGACTCCAGATTCTTCAATCAGACCCGAGGGAGAGGCTTCGGGACATGTCTCAGCTCATAGTCTCCCTCTCGGTGCTTTGGCACGGGGAAGTTTGACTCCTGTCGTGGCTTCAGAGGCTGGTCGTTCTTTGAACTCGGGGGGGGGGGGGCAGCCTTTAAGGCCATGCGGAGCGCACTGGCCAGGTCGTCAGTGGCATCATGCGGGTTGGTCATTCTGTCCCCTACTACACCGGTGCAGGTCTCTGATCACCATCTATCTCTAGACAGCGGAGCCCCAAGGCCTCAGGGTACCCCCATGAGTGGTCCTCACATTTCTAAGGGCCCTCAGAGTTTTTGCCTGAGGAGCCACCCAGAAACAAGACTTGCAAGAGGAAGCACATAGATTCCCAGGATGAGTCTCTCACATCAGACACTGACCTCGAGGAATTGGAGGTGTCCCCCAAGTCATCCTCTGAGGATGTTTCTTTCTCTGACATCCTAGAGATTTTGAAAAAAAGAGGTGACTGGCCATCCAAAGCCAACTCCGAGGAGGAGTCGGTCTTCCTGAAGGCCTTTGGTGCTCAGCCCTCCACCTCCTGGGTATCTCCACCCTTTGAGCTTCTGGGTTTGGTTTGTCAAAGGGTGTGGGAAACCCCTGACTCTGTGGAACCAGTCCTCAGGAGACCCAATAAATTTTTGTCTGCTCCTTCTGATAAGGAATTTCTGTCATGGCGGTGGCAGCTGCCACTCAGAAGGAATTAGCCGAGACTTCTTCCACCATCCATCCCCCTAACAAGGAGTCTAGGACCATGGACCAGTATGGGAATCATACCTTTTCTTCAGCGACCTTTACCTTACGGTCACTGAATTATTTATCACACTTTACACAGCTCCAGAGAGATCTCCTCAAGGAGCTTGGAGATGCTGTCACAGGTAACATTTTTGAGGCAGTGACCCAGACGATCAACGCTCAGATGTCTACCCTCAATTCCATTGCAAACTCCTCCATGAGGCTAATCTCCTATGCAGCCAAAGGAGCGAGTAGGGCAGCAATTTCAGAAGTTGCTGTTAGGAGGCAGGCCTGGATGCACCTTTATCATTTCGCGCAGGCCTTCAAGTCTTCATTCACCGATGCCCCTTTTGATGGTTCCTCTTTGTTCAGGACCAAGGTGAAAGACACTCTCACTAGGTGTGAGCAGGAGGGAAAGACTCTGTCTGCCGTAGAAGTCCGTTTTTCCCTTCCCTCTAGGCCTTATCCCAAGGCCCAGAGGAGTGACAAAATGTGGTTCAAGAAATCACAGAGGTTTTTTTTCCTGGTGCACAAGGTGAGCCCCCCACCAGACGCATGGGAGGGAGTGGTTATTCAGGGAGATGCCGCCCTAGGGGCAGAGGAGGCCCCCGCAACTCAGGAGACTGCAATTACTTTCGTGGTTCTCCCTACCGCCGCTCTTGATGGGAAGCCTGACTGTGCGTTTCCGGAGCCAGTCGAGGGTCGAATCTCATTATACCTGGAGGCCTGTCAAGACATCACCCAGGGCCAATGGGTTCTACGAATAATTTCTGGAGGATATGTCATCCCCTTCTCGTCAAATCCCCCCTCCAGTCAAGAAAATCCCGGATGTTCCACCCAGTCAAAGGGATTACGCAGCTTCAGAAGTTTCAAAGCTGCTAGAAAAAGGAGCCATTCAACATGTCCGCCTCACACCAGATCGGATTAGGGACTTACTCCAGATTCTTTTTGGTGTGGAAAAGGACAGGGGACTTGAGACCCATATTGGATCTCAGTCAATTGAACACCCATGCACAGACGTCCAAGTTCCGAATGGTCACATTGCAGTCTATTTTCCCATTGTTGGGAAAAAAAGTGTGGATGTGCTCCATTGACTTCAAGGATGCTTACTACCACATAAAGATGGACAGGGCATCTAGAAGTCACCTACGCTTCCAGCTGGGAGCCAGTCATTTTCAGTTTCAAGCCCTGCCCTTTGGTCTCACCACAGCCCCCAGGGTGTTTACCAAATGCATGGCAGTGGTGACTGCTCATTTGAGACGTCAGGGATTCCAAGTTTTTCCGTATCTGGACAACTGGCTCCTTACTGCCACCACCAGGCATCTACTACTTCAGACCAGGGATGCTACTATCAACCTGTCAACCTATGTCAATAGTTGGGCATCACATTGAACTGGGAAAAATCTGCCTTGTTGCCCTCACAGCGTGTCACTTTTATTGGCGCCGAACTAGACACCGTCCTCATGAGGATGTTTCTACCACAGGAAAGAATCAGAGTCCTACAACAACAAGTTCACGCCTTGCTCCCTCTGAGAAGAGCGAAGGCAAGATGGGTCCTCCAACTGTTGGGGACAATGGCTGCTATGATTATGTTAGTCCCTCTGGCAAGGTTACATATGAGGCTCCTTCAGTGGCTACTCTTTGCCCAGTGGTCTCTTCAACATCTTCCACTTTCTCACCCTATTCTACTCACAGACAGGTGCAAACAGGATCTCAGTTGGTGGCTTTGCACCAACAACCTCAATGCGGGAAAGCCCTTCATTCCTGCGCTTCCGGTTGCCACGGTGACCACGGATGCCTCCCAGATGGGGTGGGGGGCATTATCTAGGCAGGACAGTCCAAGGCACATGGCAAGAGCACGAGATGCATCTGCATATCAGTGTCCTGGAGATGAGAGCTGTGCTACTAGCATTGCAAGCACTTTAGAGTTTTCTTCTTCTCGGGACTATTGCATCCACTCAGACAATATGTCAGTGGTGTGGTATCTGAACAAGCAGGGAGGAACCAAGTCCTATCCTCTTTGCAGAGAGGCCATGTGAATGTGGCAGTGGGCATTGTCTTCCCAACGTTTTCTGGTGGCAACGCACATTCCGGAGAAGTCCAATGTGATCGCAGACAGGCTAAGCAGAGCAATTCTGATGCCTTACGAGTGGTCCTTGAACTGTCAAGTTGTAGAACAGATCTTCCGCAGGTGGGGTCAGCCTTGCTGTGACCTTTTAGCCAGCCCCCTCAATGCCAAATGCAGCAGCTACTTCACGTTGATCCCCCCTCAGGGGGAGTCGCCCAGGGACGCTCTAGTCAACGATTGGCCCTCCTGTCTACTATATGCCTTTCCTCTGGTCCCCTTGCTGTCAAAGGTTATTCAGAAAGTGCAATCCTTGGGAAATAGAATGATTCTGATTGCCCCACACTGGCCTCATCAAATTTGGTTCCCCTTTCTCCATCCCTATCTCATGGACGCTCCTTGGATTCTGGACCCACAACCAGACTTACTGACGCACATGTCAGGGCAGCTCCATCCCTCTCTTCGGACCCTCCGGTTGACAGCCTGGCTACTCCACTTCAGTCATTAGTTAGGCATCCTCATTTTTCGCTGGAGGTGGTTCATATTTTATCTTCCTCTCATAAGCCCTCGACCAGGAAGATTTATTACAGCAAATGGAAGAGGTTTTCAATCTGGGCGCATGCCAAAAAGATTGACCCTTACACAGCTCCAGTTTTCGTCTATATTGGAGTTCTTGTCTATGCTCTTTAACCAGGGTTCAGCGGCCACAACCATTAAAGTCCAATTGGTGGCGATTTCTACCTTTCATGTCGCAGACTAGCCTAGCCTGATGGCACATAGACTCTGTAAGGCCTTCCTGAAGGGCACTTTGTTACTTTGTCCTCTGGTATCGGAAACTGTTATGCCTTGGGACTTAAACTTTGTTCTACAGGGTCTTACTTCACCCCCCTTTGAGCCTGCAGCCACTTGCGATTTAAAATTCTTAACTTGGAAGACTGTCTTTTTAGTAGCCATCACGTCAGCCAGACTCATTTCGGAGCTTCAAGCTTTATCAATCAAACCCCCTTATTTGATTTTTCATAGGGACAGGGTTTCTCTCAGACCGAACCCCTCTTTTCTTCCCAAAGTGGCATTAGTCAGTAACCTTAACCAATCTTATCACATTGGCAGTGTTTTTTCCCCAGTTCTCAAACAAGGCAGAATTCAAATTTCATCAATTGGATATGCACAGACAATTACATTTTTATTTGCACAGAGCGAAAGTCCTCAAAATCTGATCAGTTGTTTGTTTCATTTTTGAAAAATAGAACTGGGTCTCGTGTTTCCAAAGTCACGTTGTCCAGGTGGATTTCCAGCTGTATTTCTTTCATTTATTCGTCAGGGGGTAAAGATTTACCATTCCGGGTGAAGGCTCACTCTACTTGGTCTGTATCTACATCTAGAGCTTCTCAGGCCAGATTGTCTATGAATGATATTT
This sequence comes from Protopterus annectens, assembly GCF_019279795.1. Lineage (NCBI taxonomy): Eukaryota > Metazoa > Chordata > Ceratodontiformes > Protopteridae > Protopterus > Protopterus annectens. Next base: position 709,226,607 of record NC_056750.1, on the reverse strand, counting down.
GTGCTGTGGCTACTTGGCCATCTCCTCACACCTTTGTTAATTATTACAAGTTGGATGTGGTATCTAGGGGCAGGACTTACTTTGGTTCCACTGTGCTCAGGAGTATTTTCCACTGAGCCTCCCAGGATTTAGGTGCTGGGGTCGCTGTCCCACAGGTAAGAATATAAGCGAGATTGGGCTACATAACATCAAGAAGTTATGTACTCACCATAACGTTCGATGTATGTAGTCCATCTCGCTTCACATTCTTACTTACCCCCCCTCCTTCCCCCAACCTGGAGGATCTAGAGGTTAGGTGTGGTTTCAGATCTCCCTTCATTTTTGGTTTGTTCTTCCTTTCCTTAGGTGTTATGCATGGAGAATGAGTGCTGGTGCTCGCAGCAAACTAGATCTGGGGATAGAGAGCAGTGCAGCATGGGATACCATCTTAGCCCAGCCAATAGAAAGACTAAGAGCAAAAAAAGTTTGGCTGAGTCGGAGCCAACATTCGGCTCCGAACCCACGGGTTAGAATGTGAGGCGAGATGGACTACATACATCGAACGTTATGGTGAGTACATAACTTCTTGTTCCTGTCATTCCTTGCCTAAGGACAGAGTTCCTTTGGTGGGCAGAGGCTTGCAACCACAACAAGGGACTCCTTTTCACTCAACCCCCCCCCCGCCGCCCAAACCCTAATAACAGACGCATCAGACTATGCATGGGGGGCTCACATGGCAGACAAATGCATTCAAAGCAAATGGAACCCAGGACAAATTCACCTGTATATCAATCAAAAAGAAATGTTAGCTGTACAGAATGCACTGACGGCCTTCAATTACCTTATCCTGCCAGGACAGCTGTTGATAAAGACAGACAACACCACAGTTATGTGGTACATAAACAAGCAGGGGGGAAACTCATTCCTACCAACTCTGCAGGTTAGCCATGGCTCTGTGGAACACAGTCTTGAGCAATCAAGTGCACCTGCAAGCTTAGTTCCTGCCACGCAAACAAAATTCACTGGCAGATGACTTAAGCAGCAGTCTAATGGACCCACATGAGTGGAAACTGGAACCCAACTCATTCATACTTCTAATACACAGGTGGGGGACACCAGAGGTGGACCTCTTTGCTTTCCCCCAAAGCCATCAACTGAGCAAACTATGCACCAGAAATCCCCACAACCAAGCATGGAAAGTGGATGCCCTATCCTTTACATGGGAAAACCTCTCACTCTATGCCTTTTCCCCCTCTGCCCCTCCTTTCAAAAGTACTACTCAAGATCAAACAGGACAGGCCAAGGATGATCCTTATTGCACCAGACTGGCCATGCCAGCACTGGTACCCACTCCTACACCCTGGCACCTACATCAGCAGGATGGGACAGATTTTGCATCCTGTGCTGCAAACCCTGAACCTGGCAGCCTGGCTTATTCCCTGAGTACATCACCAGCAACCCTCAGCAAACAGGTGCTAGATGTTATCCTTGAGGCCAGGAGGCCTAGTACTAGGAAATCCTATTAAAAAAAGTGGAAAAGATACTGTTCATGGAGCCAGTCTCAAGAAAAGGACACAACTATGCTCACCTTACCTCAAATCCTGGATTATCTGCAGAGCTGTTCCATAAAGCCCTATCCTTCTCATCAATTAAGCTTCATGCCTCTGCCATTTCAGCTCATTACTATACTAAGCCACCCCTCTTCTCCCAGCCTCTGATCAAACAGTTCCTGACAGGAGATAACAATTTGGCCCCCAAGGAGAGCTCCCACTCCTGCCTGGGACCTTAACTTTTTGTACTTGAGAAGCTCACACTCTCCCCTTTTTGAGCATGCTGCTACAGCAGAGTTGAAATTCCTCTATTGGAAAACAGCCTTACTTGTAGCCATCACTTCAGCAAGAAGAGTGTCTGTGTTACAGGACCTTATGGCTGTGGAACCCTTCATTAGCTTCCATGCGGACAGGGTTTCCCCTCAGGACTAACCCATCATTTATGCCCAAGGTGGTATCCAGTGTGGCTTTAAACTAATCCATCCATTTGCCAACTGTTTTTCCTAATCCTGAGAATAAAGGGGAAAGGATCCTGCACTCCTTGGACGTGCACAGACAGCTCAGGTTCTACCTTGACAGGACTAAACCTTTCAGAAAATCTGACCAGCTGCTAGTCAGCTTTGCTAGAGGGGCAGAAGGCAAGGCCATTTCAAAGCAAACCATTTCTAAATGGATAGCACACTGCATCCATTTCTGCTACAAACACCATGGAAAACCTACCCCACAGGGGATCAAACCTCATTCCACTAGGGCTATCTCAACCTCTACAGCATTTCTCAGGTGAATCCCTACCGGGGACATCCTGGAAGCTGGAAGCTGCAACCTGGAGTTCTGTACAAACCTTCACCAAGCATTACCACTTGCCTATCTTTTCTAAATCAAGAGCTGTATTTGCCACTGCAGTCTTACAAGGCCTGCTAGCCAGCCCTAATTCTTCTTGACTGCCTCCACCCTTCGTCAGCTTTGGGAATCAACCCAAGTGTGATGACAAGCAACAGTGAAACACAAAGAAAATAGTACAGTTGTGTACACTTACCATAAATGTAGATGTTCGAGTGTATTCACTGTTGCAGCCCTGGTTACCCTCCCTCCAGCCCCGTGTCTTTTCTATATTTTCTACCTATCCTCTATTTTGGCCATATCGTATGGAAATGGTATTTACTTTTTACTGGAGGTGTTCCACACCATGTGATTGCTTCTTATTTTGGGGGCTCTTGACATCTGGGGCAAGAAAAACTGATGTAATGGCGTCAGCTGCATGTTTTATACCCCTGACGACCTGACATCATGGAAGAGGTGACAGCATCCAAAGCAGACGTCCCAAGACACTGGTACTTGGGCCGACTGAGGACTACCTGCAGGCAGATAACCCAAGTGTGATGACTGCAACAGTGAATACACTTGAACATCTACATTTATGGTAAGTGTACACAACTGTGCTTTGCTGGGCACATGAGAAAGATACAGTGGTATCCGAAGTCTTTTGGTCTCAGCAGCAACATACTTTGTCTTTTCAAATCCAAGTTCTGGGATTTGTCAGAAGAGAAATAACTTGGTGGAGACCAATATCTCTAAATCCATGTCTCACCTTCTCCCTTCCTTTTCCAGACCAGTTGGTCACCACAGATTCCTTGCATTTTCCTTGGAAAGCAGTTTCTTATGGAATAAATGTCAAGATGTGTGGAACCCCAAGGACAGAAGCAGGTATATACAGTAAATATAAAAGACATGCTTGCCTTGCTCAAGGCACTCAACTCTGAATCATGTTTGTTCCCTGGGATATCTTAAGGTTGTTAAAGACAGTACCACAGTCATGGGGGAACCAGGTTGTACACCCTTTGCAGACTAGCCATGTTAGCTTGAGATGTAGCTTCACAGCACATTCTCACTCTACAGGCATCTTACATTCCATCAGAGAAAAACTGTGTGTCAGACAAGCTGAGGAAGACAGGGGCAGGCTCTCACAAATAGAAACTAGATCAGGGGGTCTTCCAAGATTTCACCCATCTGTGGGTAATTCCTCAAGTAGACTACTTAGCCTCTTCTCTGAACAATCAGCTGGCAATATTCTGCTCCAGAACTACAAACAAGGCTTGCAAGATAGATGACTTTTATTTTCCTTAGATTAGAATGCTCTTGTATGCTTTTTCCACCCTTTCTACTGATACCTAGGGTACTTCTGAAGTTTTAGAAAGAATCCCCCATGTCATTGTGATGATTCCTTTCTTGCTCTGGCAACAGTGGTTTTCCCTTCTTATTGAATTGGCCAATGGAATTACCACAAGCTTCATCACAGAATGGATCTACTCACTCAAGATAGAGATTTTAATACACCCTGTTCCCAATCAACTCCATTGGACTGCCTGAATGAAAGTGTCTTAATTCCCTATTGTCACCTGTATATTGAGGGCATGTGCAACAGGTAGTAATGGAGGCAAGAAAGCCTGCTACTAAAGAACATATATTAGTTCATGGAAGAGGTTTTCTAGTTGATGCCAGCAACATAAACAATACTCATTCAGAGCTAGTTGTTCTCTGGCTTTACCATATTTTTGCGAGTTTCTATTCTATTGCCTTTCTTACTCCTCTATCAAAGTTCATTTATCAGTCCTTTCAGCATGTCTGCCCACTGATATTCTTCTTTCATTGTATTGTCATGTCAAAATGTTTTTGAAAGTAGTATTGGATAATAGGCCTCCAAGAAAACTGGTGGCCCCTTCTTGGGATCTTAATTTGTGTTAGAGAAGCTAACACTTGCTCTGTTTGAACCAGTTAACCTGACTGACAAGTTTCTTAACATGGGAAACAATTTTACTGATTGCGCTGACCTCTGAAAGAACAGTATATGAGTTGCAAGCTCTTGTGGTGATCACCCTAATTTAATTTTCCACAGGGACAGTTTCATTTAGAACTAATCCTTCTTTTATGCCTACAGTCACCCTTGAGTTTACTTCAGACTAAACTATCCCTCTCCCAGTTTTTAGTTTCAGGAAAGAATATGGGTGGAGAAAGGATACTCCACACCTTAGATGGCCACAGACTACTCTGGTATCTTTACAGAACTAAATCTTTCTGATCTTCAGATCATTCATTTCTGGTGAACAGAAGAAGGGACAACCTGTGTCAAAGCAGATTATTTCCAAATGGTTGTCTATGGCTATTATCATTTGTTATACTTAACACAGCAAAACTCTTCTAGGCAGGATCAAGGCCCACTCTTTTAAGATCTTGCTTTCATGTATGGCTTTCTGGAAAGGTGTGGATTCTAGAAGTATTCTAGAAACAGTAACTTGGTCCTTGCACAAAGGACTCAAGTTACTCTTTCTAGAATACTTCTAGAATCCACACCTTTCAAAAAAACCATACATGAAGCCAAGACCCTAATAGAGTGGGCCTTGTTTAGCTTGATTCAGTTTCTAGAGCCAGACCTTTCTTCACTGTCTGTTCAATGAATCCTAGACTTTCACCCTTCTCCATCTACCCTTTCTTCCTGAGCTTTGGCAATTGTCCCATATTGTAATGGCAACTGCAACCGTGATCTAACAAAGAAAATAGAAATGGTGTGTAAGTTTACTTACTGTAACAGATATTCAAATAGATCATTTTGCAGTACCTGCACCCTTCCTCCTTTCCCTTTTTTGTACCTTCCCTGGCCGGGGTTGGATATTCTTCTTCCTTTTGGTCTTCTGAGAGGACTTTCATTACTGCTGTAGGCTTCAGCCTTCCTTTTTGTAGCAGGAAGATTCTGAGTTTTGGAGCACCTGAATGTCCCTGTTTTATCACCTTGTGCTAAAGGCAGACCTATGGCAGTTACGGAGGGAGTCTGAACCTTTGTAGACTATCAAGTACTGTATCCTTGCGGGGTACATTCCATTTGCAAAGGCTAGTGCAACAGTGATCTGTTTGAACTTCTGCTGTTAATACAACTGTACTTTCTGTGCAAGCAGCTTTATTTGGTAGTTTGTTCTGAGGAAGTCTTTGTATTTGTAAGAGAAAAGTGGTTAACAATACATTTTTGTTTCTTCTGAGTGTGCTTACGTACAAGCGTGTGTGTGAGTGTATGTATGTGTGTGTATATGTATATATATATATATATATATATATATATATATGTCTGTACGTATATGTATATGAGGGTGGACAGGATTAGGAATAAGTATATTTGAGGGTCAGACCAGGTTGGAAGGTTTGGAGAAAAAGCCAAAGAGGCAAGATTACGTTGGTTTGGACATGTGCTGAGGAGGGATGCTAAGTATATTGGGAAAAAGATGCTAAGGATGAAGCTACCAGGTAACAGGAAAAGAGGAAGGCCTAAGATGAGGTTTATGGATGTGGTGAGAGAGGACATGCAGGTGGTTGGTGTGACAGAGCAAGATGCAGAGGACAGGAAGAAATGGAAACAGATGATCCACTGTGGTGAACCCTAATGGGAACAGCCGAAAGAATATATATATATATATATATATATATATATATATATATATATATGGGTCTACTGTACGTTATCAAAGAAACACTTCTTTGAAAAAGAACAGTAGATGGACACTTACACGAAAGTGCACTTTTGCGAAGAATGGTTCAACGAACTGTTAAGGAACACTGAGGCACCAAAGCACACTACAGTGGGGAAAGGGATTTACCTGTTTCCCCACTGTAGTGCGATCTCTGAGTTGGCATATTTAAGTAGGGGGCTGTGGGGGTGCAGGGGGGCTTGCCCCCTCTGAAAAAACATTGTTTTGGTGTTATTTAATGGTTCGTTAAACCGTTCTTCATGAAAGTGCACTTTCGCATAAGTGTGGGTCTGTTTTTTTTCCAAAAAGTGTTTCTTCGATGAAGTACAGTAGACCCATACATCTATATCTTATATATATATATATATATATATATATATATATATATATATGTGTGTGTGTGTGTGTGTGTGTGTGTGTGTGTGTGTATATATATATATATATATATATATATATATATATATATATATATATATATATATATTATTTTTTTTTTTTTACAAGTCTTGCTAAGGTGATGATGGAGACATTTCCCCTGTTATTACTTCTATAAATTCCATGAGGTTTTTGACATTGATTTGAGCAGCCATTGAAAACGCAGATGGGATCGTTTAATATTGCATCCATAATAACTCTTGTGGTTGTTGTTATGATTGAACCCACAATCTTCTCATGTTTTAGCGTCAGCGTCAAGTATCTAAATTGCTAAGCCACTAAGCTTTAGCCCTTAGCTTTATTGTCTACTTTTCTGTTTTTTTCCTCTTCTAAGTCTCTCTTTTTTATTACAGGCCTGGAAGTGATCAGTCTCCCATTGTTGAGCACACTCAGACCATAGTTTAATCTCATATTCCTCCCTTTATCTGCACTGCCACCCTTCCCCTTCATTTACTGTGTATTTTTAAGATACTTGGATGCAAGGTAGTCCAGGGGAAAGTTATCAGTGTTAGGATCATGGTGTGCATTATGTCCCTGTTCTTTCTAAGATAGAGAGAATACTGGTTTTGTAATTTTTAACCTCCGATTCAAAGGTAGTCCATAATTAACTCCACACCAACAGTTGGTCACATCTAACCTTGCAAATCTGCATTCAATCCATCTGTCAGTCAATATTTATTTAAGTACTGGAGGAGTTCAAAAAATAAGGAGACACTAGGAATTTAGATGCAGGTACTTAAGGAGAACAACCATACAGAATACTATATTCAAAAAGCAGCGGAAGTTATTATAAGAACTAAGCCAAGATGAGAATGAAAAAAGGATATTTTACTAATTTGGATGGTGGCCAAGTAGAAGTTTATAGAATAGGCAAGGGGAGCTGGAATTTACTGGAGAAACTTACCAAGTGAACCAAGGTGTTGGGAGCAAATAACTAGAGAGAGAGAGAAAAGTAAGAGAGCGGGATGAAGTCAAAGAGAAATTTAGACTACAGGTTAGTGATTGCTTTCCACTTCCTCTCTTAAATTTCACCAGCTCCATTTCTGACATTCCGACAGTCATCAGCAGCCTCTAGATACAATCTAGCTCCTTCCAACCCAGCAAAATTCAACACCGGACTTCCAAAAATATAATCTGGCAGCTAAGACTCTGAATAAAGTGTTCCACACTCTGCACCTCACTGAACTCGTTACAGAAAGCCCAAACTTCCATTTACAGTTACGATCTCAGTCCAGCAACCCCAATAACAAAAACAAGGACACCATGAACACCATGGAAAACATTCAGACATGCCCAATGGATCAAAACAGACCACAAAATGCACATCGGAAGCTGGAAAAGCCACTGCCATACAAGGCGCCGCCATCTTAGCTCATGTGTGTTTGTGAGTGTGCTCCTGGCCTTTCATTCTTCTTCATGGCCGAGAAGCAGGTTAAGCCAGCAGGCTTTAAGAAATGCAGAAAGTGCGGTCACAGAATTCTCTTCAGTCACTTGCACTCCCTGTATGTTGACTGTCTGGAGCTCCTTCATCTACAGAAAGATTGCACCATCTGCCATTCCTTCAACCACAGGGCTTTGGTTGAAAGGAAGAATAAGCTTATTTTGAGAGGCATGCTGCTATCTGTGTTTCAAGAGGTATTTTCGGGTAATGATCCCAAAATCTGTGACCTCTTCCAAATCAAAATCGGTTCATTCGAGCCCTGCTTCTTTTTTTTCTTACAAAAGTAGTGACAAAGGAAAAAATAGGCCTTCCTCGGCCCCAACAGATCCTTCAGAGCCAAGACCTAATACTTTGAAACCTTACGAAGCTTTGAATCTGTGACTTGATTGGAGCCTTGGGTGCAGAGCATTTCTCTTTCGGATCTGACTTCTTTAGCTCTGAGTCTGTCGGCTAAGGGTAGATCAGATCCGTTGACGTTAGACCCGACAACCAGTCCCTTTAAACGAATTATGACACTTCGAAGGACTCGGTACTCCCCTACTATAGTAGGAGACTCAGTACTCCCCTACTATAGACCCTGTTCCTTCGAGGGTACCTTCTTCCTTTTTGAGCAGTCCTAAATCCCTATCATTGTCCTGTTCCCATTCAACCAAGAGCCTTACTGAAGAAGACGTGGACAAATAGTACAGAAGATCTTTGGGCACAGGGCATTGCTAAGTCCCCCTCGGACCCAACCCATATGATTTAAGGTGTACCCAAGCCATCCACTTCCCCACTAACTCCTCCTCTGATTTCCAGACAAGCTGTGGAGTCATTGGATCCAGTATGCCTGGTGTTTTTCAGCTCTGATCTGAAGATGTGTTTTTCCCCGGATCAATCCTTTGCTCTGAGCTTTTTGGCCTTTTCAGAGCAGGAGAGCTGCATCAAACCTTGCAGACCACGAGTGCGCTCAACTCCCAGACCTTTGGAGCGGTCAGTGCATCTTGGGGCTTCGCAGGTGAGCTCAGCTCCACTTCTACTCTGGGTGAGCTGTCTTATGGGCTGGAGAGGACACTGTCCTACAGGCATGGCTTGTTAGAACCAGAGTCCCTCTCCACTCAGGAGTGGTAAGCTTTTGGGGCTCTAGAGAGGGGTATAGCTGCCACAGCATCTAGGAGGTCACCTGCCCGTCAGATTCTCAATCCCATCAATGTTCCCTGTGCACTTATTCAGAAAAGGACATTCCACAGGGACAGCGGCGCCTTAGGTGCCAGGATATCCATCAGGGTGTACCCCTGCTTCTTATACTTCCCCAGAGTATCCCACTGAGGAGGTCATTCAGAAAAGGTCTTGCAAGAGGAAGCATTTGGATTCCATGGAGGAGTCAGCCAGGGAGGACACTGACCTTGATGAGGGGACAGGATCCCCACTGTCACCTCCTGTGGATGTTTTGGGGAGAGCCTAGAGATTTCAAAACAGAGAGGTGGCTGGTAGTCACGTAAACCTTCATCTGATGTCAGCATACCTAGGGGCTTTGGTTCCCGGCCATCTACTTCCTGGGTGACTCTGACTGCTGATGAGCTCATAGGTTTGATCTCTCTGCGAGAGTGGGAGACCCCAGATTCCATCAAACCTTTTCTCCAGAGACCAAACAAAATAATTGCCACTCCAGCTGACAAGGCTTTTTTTGACAAAAGTGGTTGCAGTAGATGCCATGGTTGTGGTGGCAGCAATGAAAAAGGAGCCGTCATAGGAGAGTTCCACTATTCATCCTCCTGATATGGATTCTAGGACGATGGATCGATGTGAGAAGCAAGTCTTTTTTCTTCAGCGACTTTTGTCATACGATGACTGAACTACCTTTCCTGTTTCACCGGGTTGCAAAGGGGTCTGATAAGGAAGCTGTCATACCATTGGAGGAGCAGTAGCTGAGGGAGCGTGAGAAAAGGTGTCTTACCAGTTAGCGACCCTGTACTTTATAGCTAACTGTTCCATGAGGCTCATCGCTCGTCCAGTCGAAGGAGCAAGCAGAGCAGTGGGTTCTGGTATATCTAATGAGGAGGCATGCCTGGATGCACCTATGCAGTTTTGTGGAACCTTTTTGCATTTTTTTTTGGTCCCAAGGTCAAAGATAAGTTATCCAGGTGTGAAAAAGAAGGTAAGACCATTTCTGCCATAGGCATATGATTTTCTGCTCCTCAGAGACCTTTCCCTGAGGGACAGAGAGGTGGAGCTAAAATGGTTCAATAAGTCTTAAGGGTCTTAACCAAGACACATGTGGAGAGTTTTTACCCAGAGGCAGAGGTGGGAGCAATAATGGAAGATGCCACCCTTGTGGCAGAGGAGGCCTTCCGAATCAAGGGTCCTGAGAATCTTTCTTAAGGAAACTGTTCCAGTGCTTTCCTGAAAGGAGGCCTGATTGCCCACCTCTGGAAGCAATCGGGGGTCGACTATCGCTGCACTGGAGAGCCTGGCAAAAGATAACCACTAACATGTGGGTGCAGAAGATAATATCCAGAGGTTACCAAATCCCCTTCTCTCATCAACCCCCACAACAGAAAAATCCCTGAAGTTCCATCCAGTCTGAGGGATCAAGCAGTCATTCAAATTCAAAAACTGCTAGGAAAAAGAGTCATCCAAGAGGTCCCCTGAGACCAGAAAGGATTTGGAACTTTACTCAAGGTTCTTTTTAGTTCCAAAGAAAACAGGGGACTGAAGACCAGTTCTGGATTTTGGCAGATTAAACAAGTCAGTAGTATGACACCGCAAGTTCCATATAGTCATGGTTCAGTCCAGACTTCCTTTCCTGGAACAGGATGATTGGATGTGCTCCATAGATATTCAGGATGTGTACTACCATATAAAAATGGACAGATGATCCAGAAAATACTTACGCTTCTGGCTGGGAGCCAGTCATTACTAGTTATGAGCACTGCCCTTTGGTCTCACTACCACCCCCAGAGTGTTCATTAAATGCATGGCAGTGGTTGTGGCTCACTTGAGATGGCAAGGATTCTGGGTGTGTCTTTACTTAGATGACTGGCTCATATCCACCATGACCAGGCATCTACTTATCCATGCAAGAGACTCTGTTCATCAAATCTTTATACAACTACGCATAACCATAAATTACCAAAAATCACATCTGGAACTTTCTCAAACACTGGAGTTCATAGGAGCATTTCTGGACATTGCTCAATTGATTGCAAAACTTCCACCCTCCAGACTGTTGCCAAGCAGGCAGCAAACAAAGATTAATCCAGAAGAAGGTAGCTGCCTGTCATGTTCTACAAGCTTTAGGATTGGTGGCTGGAGCTATAGTTTTAGTTCCGTTAGCCAGATTTCACATGCTTATACTTCATTGGCTTCTAGCTGGCCAATGGTCATTTATCCACCAACCGATGTTTCATACAATTCTCAGACACATGCAAAACAAAACTTTCATGGTGGTTTCATTCAGAACATTTGGCACAAGGTCGACCCTTTGTTCACTCTCAGCCAGAGGCCATGGTGACCACAGATGCTTCCCAGATGGGGTTGAATGAGCATTATCTGGGGAAGATGGTCCAAGGCACCTGGTCTGCTGACGAGGCCAATTTACACATAAACATCCTAGAGATGAGGGCAGTGTTTCTAGTGCTGCAAGCATTTGACTGCTCTTCCCTGGGAACAGTGGCGATTCAGTCAGACAACATGTTTGTGGTCTGGTACATAAACAAGCTAGGGGGGAACCAGATCATACCCTCTGTGTCGAGAAGCACTCAATGTGGCAATGGTAAATCTCATCCAACCATTTTCTTATAGTATTGCACATTTCTGGAAACTCCAAAGTGTTAGTGGACAAATTGAGCAGATCCATTCTCATGCGTCACGAGTGGTCCCTCAACCACACAGTAACAGAAGACATTTTCCGCAGTTGGGGCCAGCCTTGCTCTGACCTCCTTGCATTCTCCCTAAACAACAAATGCAACAGCAACTTTTCCTTACTTCCCCCACCGGGCGAGTACCTGAGAGATGCTCTCGTACATGACTGGCCTCCCGGTCTACTGTACACCTTTCCCCCCATCCCCCTGATTCCCAAATTCCTTCAGAAAACGAGCAGGTTGAAGAGAGCAGTAATCCTCATTGCCCCATTTTGGCTTTGACAAATCTGGTTTCCCTTCCTCTGGCTTAATTTACAGAAGGAACACTGGACTCTGGAACCTGTTCCAGACCTTCTGTCTCATCTGACAGGAATGATTCATCCCATCATTCACAACCTGAAACTGACGGCTTGGTTCCTCCAATTCCATTGATTGCTAGACAACTGACGCTGTCCTTATCAGTCCATCATATTTTGATGTCCTCCCATAAGTCATCCACTCAAAAGCTTTATAGGAGTAAATAAAAGAGGTTTGTAATCTGGGCACAACAGCATAATGTAGATCCTTCACAGCAGCTATTCACTCAATTTTAGAATTTTTAGCTCATTTTTTTAATAATGGGGCAACTGCATCTACAATTAAGGTACATTTAGCAGCTATCTCAAATGTTCACAATGGGAAAGATAACTTGTCTCTGATTTCCCACAAGCTTTACAAAGCATTCTTAAAAGGTACCCTATTATTAAGGCCACCTCACAAAGATCCCGGTCTCCCATGGGACGTAAACCTAGTACTATGTCTTAGTGTTCAGCCCCCATTTGAACCTACAGTGACTTGTGAATACAACAAGCTGGCAGATATTTTTAAATAGTTCTTACAGGGTGTTTTGCCAGAAATGTTGAGGACCAAATGGTTGTAGATGTAGTAAGACCGCCCTAAGTTTAATGCCATTGGCTGCTAAAAAAGCAACTAGGAGAAAATGGAAATCAGAATCTAAACTGAATTAAATTGAAGTATTTAATATTGTAAAGGAGGTGGAGAGATGTTTTGAATTATTTATTTGTTGACATTTGGTTATGAGGAATGTCCGAATGGGTGGACTAACCCTTTTGAGAGGAGGTCCAGGCTGACATCAGTCACAGTACAGGTGCATAGGCTGTAGTACACTTAGGAATATTATTTTAGAATAATATCACTTCACAAGTTGGTTAAAGATTGTAAAAAGAAAATTATATAATGTTTTATAACACACTATAACACGCACAATGAGGCATAGATTTCATAAGTTTGTTAGGGCACATGAAAGGTAATGTGCAAAAAGTGCTTTAGAACAGTTTTCCTATTTGAGCATAGAATCCCAAATATGTTGATAGCATGAAAAGGTGTGCTTACCAGAAAGATTAGGTTTATTAGGGTTAAGCTTGAATCAATGCAGTGGCTGCTGGATTGGCACAGTACAAATTATGTTGTATTGAGCGTAGGGGAGAGAGGGGATTTGGTGTAGTGACCGTTAAGCAGAGTCCAGAGTGGTATAAGGAAAAACTGGATTTGTGGGAAAATGTGTAGATGGATAAAGAATACTGATGTAGTGATGAGCCAGGAGGGGTTTGGATTAGATTGAAAGAGTTGGGGTTGTTTGTGACTGACTTGAAGGGGTTATGTGAAGGGGGTAGGAGGAAACAATTAAGAAAGATAAGGGAAAGGAGAAGTTCCATAAAAATATATGAAATGGTGGAAACAATACATGTAGAATAATTTTCATGAGATGGGAGGAGTGAGATTTAAGGGTAGAAGGAAAAATTGTTGAAAAGGAAACATTTGTATATTGCTTGAAAATAACTTAAAATGTTACTAAGCTTTTTTTTTTCTTTTGGTGTATATACATCTGAAAAATTGTTTAAAATGTGATTTTATTATACGTGTTTAAACAAAATTGTGTTTACTTCTAATGCTAAACAAAGTATAAGAAATACGAAAATATATTAGAGGAGAATAATGAGAAGTTTTCAACACACTTAAAAAAAACCCTTGTATCTGGCTACCCTTCGCAGCTGTAGGTTGAACACCTTTATGAGATCATAGGTTCATTGTAATTTCTTAAAGCATGACTACACATTAAGGTAAATACTCTAGTGTTGTTCAGTAGTGTTTCAGTTCTCATTTATTTTAGTCTGGATTTCAGTTATATTTATTTTTTTGTGGATGGTTATGGTTTTGACTGAGTTAAAATATTCAAAAGCTGAGGTTTTATTGTTACATTTGGTAAATTTTTGTTTTCTTAAATTTCCATTCAATGAACCTTCATTCAGTGAATATTGCCAGTCAGCTTTTAAGTTTATATATTTTTTCCTTGTAAATAAGCTTGTTTAAACCTGAAGAACTGTAAGACTGTTATTTTTTTATATTGTAGAATGCTGCAGTATGCAAGGGGATTAGGTATACGATTCTGAAGATAGTGTTCCACAGCTAATATGATGGCTGTATAGACCAGGTGCATACCATTTCATAATTATCTAGCTGATAAAGTAGACTAAGTAACTGGTCAAACTGGAGGTAATAAAAGGCAGGGCCTGAGGTTGCATAAGGGATGGGAGATGAGCTAAACTCATTGTCAAAGGATTCTACAGTTGACAGTCGTAAGGAATGGATAACTAAAGTTTGTGTATCATCTGCATAGCATTAATACTGAAGGCTTCTTCCTGTAATGAATTCTTCCAGTGAAGGAATATACACAGAGTACAACAACGGATCCATAATTATCTACAGTTTACAGTTTCTTTATCTACTGTAGAATTTTGCACGCTGTTAGGAATGTTTACACTTCCTTATAATGCAAAGAAGTTTTACCTTTTCCTCTGTAGAGCAAATGTTTTTTCTGTACATCATCTTAAAACATGATAATTCAGTCAGTATGCCTTATTCTAAATCTAGCTACTTATTCTTGGACAGACAGCTCTGTTTGTAATCTACATTTACTAGTCTAATACAGGCTCATATTAAGGAACAATTTTGCTGCACTCATATTTATATATTTCTACAGAAAAGCCATTTTCTGTTTTCTCACAGTGCTGCTTAGAACAGTCTCGTGTTTAGCTCTACATACCTATTAGAATTGTAGGTTAAAAAAAGTGATACAATTTTTACAGACTTGGACTATCAAGAGAAAGCCACTCCTTCACTAACAGTTGGTCCTCAGTTTGTTCCTCCCTTTCCTGTTCCCTTTTACGCCTTAGAATGTGTTACAGGTTATCATTTAAATGGGAAATAGGACCTTATACCCTTCTGTATTCAATTCTTTGTGTCTGCCATGGTCTTCGTTTGATTTGCATTCTTTATCTGGAGACACGTCTGTCCATATCCCTTTATCTTGTGTGTAGGCATGCATTTATGTGTCCCTAGGACACGCCCATTCTCTTTTCCCTCAGGACAGTTCCATAAAGGTGGTATGCACAACTTCCCTAATCTCAAACTCCTGTAGGAATAATTTTGGTTATGTCCATGTTTCTTATTCTGCCAGTCACACAGATATATTGTAGACCATTTCTTTGATTTTCTGGTAAGAACGTACCTTGGGTCAAGTCAGTGGCTTGGCCCCCCTCTTTTGCTATGACATTTTTTCTAAGGCCTTGTGCTTTATGGTGTTTTTGTTCTACTCTCTTTTAACTTCAAGCTTTTTGAGGAAACCTTCAAACTCTCTAAGTCTATTGTTAAGTATATTTGTTGACTTTCATGTGCACTTGCATCTGCTTCTTGTATCCCTAGCAAGCCTGCTTACGATGATTATTCCAGCTGATGGGTGTTTTTACTTGGAGTATAGAACCATGTCACTTTTTTCGATGTTTTTTGTCTTTACAGTCTTCCTGTTCTGCAACCCATGAGTATGGTGTTCCTAAGTACTATAAATACTTTCTCAGTAACCTCAATTTTTTTGTAGCATGCTACGTTTCTCTTGAAGACTCAAATCACTAGTTTCTCAGAAAGCTAATTCTTTTCTGTTTTATGATCTTGTTTCGGTCTTCTATCTGGACTGAGGCTTTACCTTGCTGTGGTGTATATCCTCATTCCACGTAAACAATGATGGCCTACTTGTATGTTCTGGCCAACAATTACTTTTCAGTTGTTTTTGATGGAGAACCTAACTGTGGTTGACATCTGTGCATGACTCACACACATTCTTGGAGCTCCCCTGCTTGATCTAGGTGACATTTATTCTTCTGAGACCTTGGAACATGTTGCCCTTTGGAGAACTATTTCCTTTCGATCCATGGTCTAGCTTCCCGCTCCTGATTTGTCAGATGCTGCAGCATCTCCAAGGCACTATTAGATTATTTACTTTGTAGAGGCGTCTGTCTCCGTTGTATCACCCTCACACCTAGCCATGTAAAACTTGCTCATAATTTTCAAATTCCTTTTGAAAGGCTGTAACTTCAGTTGATTTTTCCATAAACCCCTTTCCACTAAGTGTTACACAGCTTTAGGCATGACTACAGAGCTATTTGTAAAGTTTGGATGTCACTTTATCGATTTAGGACATAACATTGCATACCCTGAGCTCATATATATTTTATTGCCATATGTCCATATATGATTGTGACTTCATGGATTTTATGGCTGTAGTCACCAAGTGGGAATCTTATGCACTTTAGATTATCCCACTATTTTGTTGCATCTTGCGAAAGTATCTATCTTTAATATGGGGCAGAAGGGAGTTTTATGGATTGGTTGTTGATGGTAAATCTGATGGGCCAATAATCACTAAGTGATAAAGGTAGAAAAGATATGTTGAAGAGAGATGAGGCTGCTTTAATGGTGATAAAGTCAAGGGTGGAGTGTTTGGGTGAATTGAGATCTGGTCTTTTGGGTCGGGAGACAAGTTGATGCAGTCTGTGCTCATCTTGGAAGTAAGAGATGTCTGTAGAGTGGGGGCCTAGAAAGTTGAGGTTGAAGTTACCAAGGGTGATGATGATGATGCCATTGTTTTTAGGACTAAAGGATACAGTAGTTATGATAAAAGTGATAAATTTAACAAATGAAGACGGTGGTGGTCAATAGTGGCAGAGAGAGTTTTTTTTTCCTTTTGGGGATGTAAATCTTACCAGTATGCAGTTTGAGGATTAATGTCTGGTAGCATTGGCTTGGGTAATTATTGAAGAATTTAGACTGGTTTTAAATAAATGTGAGGTCAGAGACTGTTCAGTAACTAGATAGCTCATCAGGATCCAACTTTAAAGTCTTCAACAATGGGGGTCACCAAGACTACCTTCAGTGCAGATGGGAGGCCCAGACCTTATTATTAAAAGAAAAGATGATCTGTATGGTCCACAGGGCTGAGCATGTCAAATAAGACAAGTCAGTTTGACAATTAGTCCTAAACCACAAGTAATAGGAGACATCCTTGAAATTAGTGAAACAAGTTCAGGGTAGTCTAAAAGCTGAAAATGGCATTATGTACTATATGGACTGAAGTACTACTACAGTTCACAAGCTAGAATCTCATACCACCATTCTGAAAAGCTGGGTGAAAGTACTGAAAAACACTAGAATTATGAAGATATACTTCATGTTATGAATTCATTTATGTTATTTTCAGTATGATGAACCAAACCATAAAACACAGCCATTTGTACTAACAACTTTATTTAACTTTCACATCGATCATTTTTCAATAATTAGTTAAATGCATTTTCCCTGTAACTTGAAGCAGGACAGGTTTTTCATAATCGGGTATAATAAAGCTATACTTTAAGTCAAAAGTACTG
The DNA here is from genome assembly GCF_019279795.1 of Protopterus annectens. Taxonomy (NCBI): domain Eukaryota; kingdom Metazoa; phylum Chordata; order Ceratodontiformes; family Protopteridae; genus Protopterus; species Protopterus annectens. The sequence continues at coordinate 709,209,090 of NC_056750.1, read as the reverse complement.
AAAATAAAGTTAGAAGCATGCATTTTTAATACACACCAATTCAATACTATGTACATTCACACTTACAATACAAACATTTCTTAACCAAGTGAGACTTTTGCTAGAAACCTGAATAATATTTCTGTACAGAAAGAAAATCACTTAATGGAAAAGACTTGAGTGCTCTCACTGATTTGTTATTGAGGTAAGGTTATAAATTTTGAAAAATATAACAAAGATGATTGGAAGCCAACACATTTATGAGAGCCTTGCAAATTTATGATCATTTAATTTTATCTCAAAGATCTATTACACCTGAAGTTTTTGAGATCCAAGACAAGTTGCTCCCAGTCTGCTTCTCCCTTTCTTAGTCCAACTTCAGAGTCATGGTTTATTGAATTTAATGAGTCTTTGCGTAATACAGCCACCATAGCTTTTTTAAGATGCTCATACTTTCCTCCTCTTTTTTAAAATAGTGTTAAAATATTCCAGATCCTTATTATTTTCTTCTCTCCTAACTTCAAAATTTCTACAGGATACTTTCTTTTCCTGGAGATGGCCATCTTGATTGACTATGCATCACCATTTTATCTCCTCCCTTCCAATCTTAGCAATTAAATCTTGAGCCTCATTTTCCTCTGAAGTTGGCATAGTTGAGTCTTTAAGAAAATGCACAAATGAAAATATTTAGTTTCAACATTCCTCTGCTTTATACAGATGTTCATAGAATTTTCAAAATATCTGCATTACCCTTATAGGATCTCTGATTAGTTTTATTGTTGTGGTTGTCCAAGTTTGGCAACAACACTTTCTAATTTTAGTTGTCTAAGGTATTGTGTGTTGTAAGCTGCTTTTGCTGTAGAGTTAATAAAAATATTTGTGTAACAGCAACCTTTCTAAACTCTTGCATATTACCCAAATGAACCCTTAATTTCTCTTCTAACCCATTATTAGCACAAATCTACCATTATTGTTGGTCTCTTATTCTTCTGTGACTGTTGTTAGTATTATTATCCCCTTTTCCTTTTTCCTGGATACTGTGCTGAATATTCATTCTGAAGTCCTTCCTTTGCCAAATTTACATAGTCATTTCTATCCAAATGTGTCTTTTGTAACATTGCTGTTTACACCCCACTGTTCTAAATATGAATATAATTTAGTAGTCTTTTCTTTTTGTCTGCATCTGCAATGCCATTAACATTACATGATAAAACTAATAAAGCCGTTATATTACTTTTGCATATTCTGTATGGCAATTCCTTTGAATGTACATTTCCCACTTGCAAACTTTGTACACAAATTAATGCTTGGCAGGCTGATCTTGTATGCAGTTGATGCTTTTCTGTTTTCAAACCCATTTCACATTTTTCCACACTTTGTTCTTTGATAAAAACACTTAAGGAACAAGAAACCAAATACATTGTAAAAACTCTCCAACCCATTTTAACTCAAAACACACTGAATTATATACAATTTTCAAAAAAAAAGTGATCTTTGATATAGGGGCATTTGTCCCAAATAGATAGCTACGCCTGCAGGCTTTATCTAATCTAAAGTTAGTTTAGTCAGCGATACCATTGATTCTTGTCTTGTCTCTGTTTCCCATTGCAGATGTGAAAAACAACTTCATGCTGCCTGTTAGCTTATGTTTACCCTTAAGAAATAATACACTGGCTACCCTTAAGTGAATAAAGTAAATTGTGAGCTCTTAATACAACCACTTGCAAGGATAGCCACTTCTCTCCAAAGCAAGCTTTCATTTATTTTTCACTAAACTTCTTCCTAGTTCAGCTGTAAACACTACTCAGGATGCTTCTTGTACAAATGCCTTGAATCACATTCTTTAGTCATTCCGTGAGTAATTGCCTTCATCAGCTGACAATGCTGGCACTTGCTGATGAAAAAGAAAGAAAAAAAGAAAGTCAGTAGCTTTACAAATAGAACAAACAGCTCTTTCTAAATACCAGCAATTTACACATTTTCATACTTTCTGTTTTGTAGCCAGTTTGCTTAGAGAAAAAAATCCCTTGTGTGCACTACAAATTCAGAATGAGTCAATACTTGCACCTGTATTAAAAATATGGAAACTGTACATCACTCACTAATACCCCACATGTCACACATAAAATATCTCTGTGTACTATACAGATCTATCTTACAGTACAACATGTAGTTTATTTCAAGACATTATACACATTTTACTAAGAAAAAAAACGTTATTACTTATAGTCCATTGACCTTTTAAACATGAACAATGAAGTGGGAATTATACTTGAGTCCTTCCACCATTTTAAAACAGTAAGCAAACTTTTCAGTCTTTTTAGCCTGTTCTTGTGGAAGCTTAGTTGGGTATAGCAACTTGAATCTTGTACCTCCCCTTCAACATCTTATGATTGCAAAGATAAACTTACTTTTCTACCTGGTGTGCAGTGTATAATGATTTTTGTCAGACACTCTAGTGTCTCCATATATTAATACTTTTTTTCTCTTTTGCCAAAGTTTTGTCAAGAGCAGCTCTTTCTGATGGCATGACTGCATTTTTCCTGCTATGGGGACTTAGCTTCTTTATAATGGCCAAATTCGGGCCATGCACATGATGCACCCTTTTGATTAAGAAATCCTGCTGTGGAATACTAGTTAGTTGATTATTTGCACTTTCCCAAAACTAATTCGGACAATTCCGGGTCTATATTATATCATCGAATGCTTTAAAAAGCGAACGCTGATTGATCAACCTAATTTAAGCGAAAGCTTACAATCTCAAACTGTCAGATCAGCAATTTTTTTTTTTTTCCCCAGGGAAAAAAATCGCTGATCCAAAACACATACACACAACACAAGCACACCAAACAAACAGAAATCCACACACATACACCTAAAATCTGATACCTAACCCTACACTAAACTATGCACACACCACTAACTACCCACTTACCTTAACCCTAACCCTAAGGTCCGTCACTATCGCACACTCACCTTACCCGCTCCCTAACCCACTTAAATCCGCCCTAACCCTCATGTCCACTCAATTGCACACGCACCTAACCCGAGCCCTAACCCTAACTCACCTAAATCAACCTAACACTCACATCCACACAGTTGCACACTTACCTGAATCCGACCGGTAACTTTCCACCATAACACTGAAAATACCGAAGCAACAGAAACAGACAACCAAATTCTTTCCCTAGGAAAATTTAGAGTTTCTGCTGCTTCGATATTTTGCAGTTTCACGAAAATAAGTTTTATCAATCAGCGTTCGCTTTTTTAAGCGTTCAAGGATATAATATAGACCCACAATTCCTTTGGGTTTCTCTGATGCAGCAGAAATTTTCTTTTTTTGTTTTTTCTTTTTTTGGTGTGCTGTTTTTTGACTCCATGATTTTTTGAAATCCTTCTTGACAAATGTCCTTTTCAGTTAATATTTCCTTCATTTCAACCTCTGATTTTTGCAGTTTTATCAACTCATCTGAATAGCTACTTGCAGCTTATATTCTTATGCTAAAATGGCGATTTTTTTTCTGTCAGTGGTACACTTGATCAAATTACATAATGGTCAAACTTCATTAGCTCAACTGTTAAATAATTCAATGATTTTCCCCCTTTCTTCGAGGTTGTGTGACTCTGGAGTTAATATATTTAATTTCTGGAGATGTGGGGGCAACCTCCCTCCATGTAAAAGTTGTTTTCTTGCAGTGCTCTCCATATCTATGAGTACCAGGTTGTGTTAATAAAGTCCAGAAATCGTTGTGCCAGGCATATGAGGCATTGTATGTTTCTTAGTGTATAGCATGGTAGTTAACATTTCCATGAATAGTTCGGTTTAATGGTGAGTGTATGCATTATGTGTGAGTACGAGCTATCAGATTCTGGGGACATGGAGGGTGACCTGTAGCTTGCTAGGATGTAGTCTTGGACTTTGATGATTTGCACATGGATAAATTGCAGGGCATTGTCCTGTTTAACCAGTTATGCTTGTTGCTAATATTAATTGATACTCCTGTACCTTTGGTCCCTGTCTGTTCAACTGATGGTTTAATTGAGTGAAAGACTGTGAATCCTTACACTGCTAGAGTACTTCTGTAGATTTAAACCTTGTCTTGGTAACAGGTCTGTGTCATATCATGGAACGGCCACATTGTTGAACAGCATCTCATTGACAATGTAGACCATCAAACCATTCTGACTGAGATCACTTTACAGTAGGGATCAGGAAATGTGCCATCTTCCCCACTGTAGTGCGATCTTGGAGAGTTGGGATATATAGTTAGCGGGGGGTGTGGGAGTACAACGGCCCATACTGTCGATGAGATGCCATTCGACAGTATTGCCATCCGATGATATGACATAGACCCCTTGGTATCTGCACAGATGTTTATGTTCTCCAGAGTGAGGAAAGTTTGTAAGGTATGGATGTTCTTGCTTGGATACCTAGCATTGAGCATTAACACATTAAGGGGTCTTAGGGTTTTATTTGCTATGTCATTAGGTTTGTCAATTTGGTATTGCCTAAAAAAGGCTTTAAGGGGGTGGATAAAATTTTGGCCAGTATTCTTTGTACTATGTCAAACTGAATAGGTAGATCTGAGACCTTATAAGGGCTTTTTCTTCTTTCCTGTTACCTTTTGAAGTTTTGTGTGTGTGTGTGTTTGACATGACAGAATCACCACATGCTAACCTCATGCTGTTGTGTATGGTTTGCACAGTAATCCCTAAAACATCATCCATTCTGTCTTAGCAGTATCACAGACTTGCTGCATCATTATCTAAGCATTCAAACTTTTGGTTCCTAATAAAGTTAAGGAGATAGATACAGAAAAGTATGAAATACTAAATAGATTACCACAACTTCTGAGTTTTCTGCAGAACAAACCGTGTGTGTTTATTTTGGGTAGGTGGAGTTAACATAACAGCAGATATGAAACTACAATAAATTTGTCAGTAATAAGAATAAACATCACCCACAAAACCCAGTTACGTTTTTTTTTCACTTCAACCTGTCCTGTCATGGTGCTTAGTGACCCATTAACAGTTCAACAAAGGTAGTATATTTAAAGAACCATGAAACAACAGAGTAACATTACAATGTTACAGCAGATGAAACTAAAATGACCCTTTTAGTTGACAATATTACATTCCAGGCTACAAAGCCACATCAGACTTGAAAAACATCATAAGACTAGTGCTCAGAATGGCATGAGATAGTACGCAACACAGGATCTTACAAAAGTATTGCAGCATGCTGTTGCTGTATGCTGCAATGCCAGTGTAAATGGCAGTTAAGCCATTTACTTATGTAATATGTTTATCTTGTGTTATGCATTGCAAAGAGATATTTTCATTTTGTTTAAGTATAAAATTGTATGCGTGTATATATAGATAACTCATCTATAACTTTGCGTATGTCCTATATGTGTGTGTGTGTGTGTGTGTGTGTATGTATGTATATGTATATATATATATATATATATATATATATATATATATATATGCACACGCACACATACATATCAAAAATGCATATATATATATATATATATATATATATATATAATATATTTTATATATATATATTATATATGTTTGTGTATGTATATATACATATATATATATATATATATGTGTGTGTGTGTGTGTGTGTGTAAAAGAGAAAAATTATACAGAATAAATAGACGTAAGACTAGTATCTGCGTATTTTGCAGGCTCAGACCATTTACATCCCCAAATATTACTAGAAAATAAATGCTGCCATCACCACTCTTTTTACAATTAGATTTTGATATCTTTTGTTCAGCCTATACATCATTATCATGGGGATTGTACAGCAGAGTAGTACCTTGTAACTTTTAACAAGAATTTGCTGTTGCTTATCAGTACTGTACAGGATGCAGAATTTCGTTACTCTGTTCACAAACAAAAAAAAGTTCACCTTTTTAGATGCCAAGCTTTGCATTAGTCATATTTTCAGCAGTTTACCTCTTATCTCCATCCCTTACCACAACACTTCATTGTTTATATATAGTATGGAGGACAGTGTGCCTTGTTCCTTGTGTTGTTGTACAGGCAACTTGTCTGTCACTGAAATTATATTTGTTTATTTGTTTTGACTGGACAAAGCCTATCTTAAGTGGAGGCCCTGGGAGAAAAGCAGTATCATAATACATTAACAAGTGATTTTAGACAGTTCTCAAAAAACAACAATTATTTGTTAAAAGAAGTGACAACTGCCTTTAAACTCCTGACTGATATGATTGCTTTGTTTTGCTGTTAAAGGGAGAGTTAAGTTCTCCTCCTCTCTACAGTAAAAACAGTGGGAAGAACACAATTACATTTTTCAAAAAAAAAAAAAAAAAAACGTAGTTACAAGACAGGTTTATATACAGTAAGGTATTTAGATCAATGCGTATATTTATAGTTTGGTAGCTCTAAATTCTTGCAGGAAGTGGATTTATACTTAAAAGGAGAAGCAATGAATACTGGGGGAAACATACGAGTTTAAACTAAGGAAATGTTTTGTAGCTGTGGATATAGGCTCTTAATTGCCTAGACATAGTAAAGCAATGTTAAGTTTAATTCTGGTGGCTGCCAAAAATGCAATTACTAGAAAATGGAAATCAGAATCTAAACCAGCTTGAAGTAATGAATATTGTAACAGAGATAAAAGAACAAGAAGTGGGATCTTTATGAAAGGGTAGGAATATATATATATATATATATATATATATATATATATATATATATATATATATATATATATATATATATATATATATATATATATATAAAAGTTTGCCTATGTCACAAGTGATAATTCAATAATGATGTTTAAAAAAAGAAAAGGAAAACAGTGTTGTAAAGAAGTTCACAGAAACCACAGCACTACTTGATTATCACAGAAACTGTTGCACTTTCACTAGTATCAACTCCTAATTCAGTTATTTCAGTTTTTCCTTCTTTTGTATGAATTAACTTAATTATTTGTCTTTGGTATAGTGTGACTGGACAAAGGCAATTTCAGCAATTCTCCATCTAATTATAGTCTGGATGATATATATATATATATATATATATATATATTTACGAGTTGCAGTGGCATACTACATAAACATGTGCAATTTACAATGATGTAATTGTCAGCTTAGTCATTACTACATGTAGAAGTTTACAGGTGATTAATCATTGTGTCATCAGTAACATTTGTGTATTTGCTAGTCATGGTACAGAATTATTTTTTACAGTATTAACTTTTCTACATATATGTAGGTAACCACTGCATTAAGGTACAGACATTTTGAGAGTATAGCTAAAGTTTAGAGTGGGTTAGAGGAGATAAGGAGGTGAAGGTAGAAAGAAAAAGATGTGTATGATTGGAAAAGGAGTAGGTTATGATGTGGAAGAAAGGAAGTGCTGGGATATTTGGAGAGTAAGCTGGGTACTGAGCATGATCACAACCAGTATTTATTTAGATGTAAATTGAGCAGGCTTTTAAAGTGTAGTTGCAAGTTTGATGTGTTCTGGGATGGTGTTCCATACTTTTGAGATGTAGCAGGAGTAAAGTAAGTCTTTGGCTGTCATGGGGCTATACAGTGAAATAATTCATTGTAGCTTTTAACTTGTCAGAGCAAAGGGTATGTTCCATGCACCATTTTGTGGTATATGCTATACACGATTTTCAAAGATTTTGGAGTGGTGTAATACATGTGATGTAGATGTAATTATATTAGAAGAGACACTATTGTCAACAAATGAAAAACTACAAACCGAGAAACTATGGGGAAGATATAGGATTTGGATGTTGGGAAATGGAATAGCCATATTCTGTAGAAATACAGTAATGATAGTGGATGTAACTTTAGCAAAAAAAGGAAGATGAACCATTGTTCATAGTTTCATAGGTGTGTGTACTAGGCTAATGGCCTTGGAGCCTTTATAAGCCTAGCCCTGGCATCGTGCTGCCCAACGTTAGTTCCCAGTGCCTCTATCAAGTAGAGCCACTGGAATGATCCCCGGGGTGAACTTTCTATTTCACATCCACTCATCAATATTTCTCTTGAAGAGGGCCAGTGAGGTGCTCTGCTTGACATGTATGGGAAGTCTATTCCAGAGCATGGGTAGTCTCTGGGTTATGAACCTGCCCCTCCAGCGTGTTTTGTTGATTGTGGTAATGAGGTTGAGGTCTCTGGAGTGTGTGGAGCGGAGGGATTGGGATTTCTTTAGATGTAGCATTTCTAACAGAGCTGGGTCAGACAAGGCTTTGTAAGTTAAGCAGAGCTGGCCTCTTAGTAGACGATATGAGACAGAGAATAGCTGGATTTTTTTTTTGTCTGTCTGTGTAGGACATGTGTTTAAGGCCTAGGATCCGCTTTGTAAGGTACTTTTGTGGCCTTTCTAGCTGTTGCATGTGTCTAGTGAGGTGCATGCCAAATGAAGCATTATACTCTATGATTGACCGAATGAGGGAAGAGTAGATTGAGATGATGACCTTTTTCTTCCTGGATGCAAAACCCTTGGTAGTGAGACGTGCCACATAGAAGGACTTTCTGACTACAGTGGCAATGTGGTGGTCAGTGACGTTGCTGTCAACCTGTGTCCCCAGATCTCTTATAACGCCGTCATCGGGCTTCCATCAATGTGGTAATTAGTGAGAATTGAGTTTTTCCCAAAGGGGATGACAATGCAATTTTTGGCATTAAGCTTAAGGCCATGGTTTCGACACCAGTCATTGGTCTCAGTTAGGCCTTTCTGTAGGATGTCTACATTACTTGGGGAGTTAATAATGGCTCCCAGCTTGCAGTCGTCTTTGAACTTGTTCAGCCAGAGTCCCTCCACATTGGCCTGGACTTCTGAGAAGTAGATGCCAAACAGGAGACGGCCCAGGAATGATCCCTGTGGGACTCCACTTGTGACTGGTTGGCAGTTTGACTTTGAGTTTCACACTGTGGGTTCTATCTGTGAGCCATTTTTCAACCCATCTAGTAATATAGGGGTTGATGCCTAGTTTGTTGAGTTTATCAATAATTATTGAGGGGGGTGATGTTATCAAAGACCTTGGCCAGATCGAGGTAGGGTGTATGAACTGCCTTGCTCTCATCCACAGCTCTGGTGACTAACTCAAAGATGTCAACCAGGTTGAGCAGGCATGATTCACATTTCACAGAACCAAACTGTGTGGGTTCTAGAGTTTGGAGATTCCCTATATCCTTGTTAATTAGATCCATGATGATGTGCTCTGTAGCCTTACATATCAGACTCATCAGGCTAATGGGGTGATAATTCCCAGGGTCTGTAGTCGCTCCCCCTTTATGGAGAGAGATGACTGTAGCAGTGCACAATCTGGTAGGGATGAAGCCTGCGGTGAGGTTGTGATTGAACAGGGCACACAGATGTGGTGCCAGTTCACTTTGTAGTTCATGTAGAACACATCCAGGGATATTGTCAGGTCCTATGGAAGCTGTATTCTTGGCCTTGGGCAATGCAGCTTTAACCTTTGCTGCAGTAATACTGGGTGCCTACCATTCCTCCACTATTGTGAATGGTTCTTTATAGGTTCATAGGTTCATACTAGGCTATCTGCCCGAGGGCATTTACAAGCCTAGCCCATCGTTTTGTGGCTTACGCCACCCCTTTAGTATGGGGAACTATACCCATTATTTTGCTGTGCCTCTGTCGAGCAGTGACACTGAGGTAATCCCTGGGGTATATCTGCGATCTCCCATCCATTGGTCAAGATTTCTCTTGAACAAGGCCAGCGAGGTGCTCTGCCTCACATGTACCGGGATTTTGTTCCACAGCATAGGGAGTCTTTGGGTGATGAATCTATCCCTCCAGCACGTCCTATTAATAGCCGTGTCGAGGTTTAAGTCTCCCGCCCTTGCGGCTCTGTTGGATCTAGATTTTTTGAGATGAAGCATATTCATCAAATCTGGGTTTGACATGGCCTTGTATGTTAGGCAAAGGTCACCTCTGAGCAAGCGGTAAGCGACTGAATAGAGCTGGAGTTCTTTCAGTCGGGCAGCATAGGACAGATTTTTGAGACCCTTTATCCTTTTGGTGAGGAACTTTTGTGGCCTCTCCAGCTGCTGCAAGTGTCAGGTCAGATACATCCCGAATGGGGCATTGTACTCAATCATTGGTCTGATGAGTGATGAGTAAAGGGAGACTATGATCTCCCTTGATCTAGATGAGAATCCCTTCATGATAAGGTGGGCAATGTAGAAGGTCTTCCTAACTACTTTAGCTACATGGGTGTCGAATGACAGACTACTATCAACCTGGGTCCCCAGGTCCCTGATAACTTCTTCTGTGCTCAGTGGATTGCCACCTATTTGGTAGCTAGGGGTAACCTTGTTTTTCCCAAAGGGTATGACTATGCATTTTGGCATTTAACTTCAGGCCGTGGCTCTGGCACCAGTTATCCATTTCTGTGAGACCCTTCTGAAGGATATCTGTGTCACATGTGTTTTCTACTTTGGCCCAGTTTGCAGTCATCTGCAAACTTTGTCAGCCATAACCCTCCTGTGTTTGCTTGTACTTCGGAAAAGTAGATGCCAAACAAGAGTGGGCCCAGGACTGAGCCCTGTGGGACACCACTTGTGACAGGTTTTGAGTCTGACATGGCGCCAGCAACTCTGACCCTGTGGGTTCTGTCACTCAGCCAGTTTGCAACCCATCTTGTGATGTATGGGTTAACATTTAAGCTGATGAGTTTTTCAATGATACCCGAGTGGGGTATTGTATCGAAGGCCTTAGCCAGATCGAGGTAGGCTGTATGGACTGCCTTTCCTCATCAATGGCTTTGGTGACTGTTTCGAAGAAGTCATCCAAGTTTAAAAGGTATGATCTTCCTTTGACAAAGCCAAACTGGGGTGGATCCAAAGTCTGCAAATTCCTATGTCTTTATTTATGAGGTCCATTATGATCCTCTCCATGGCTTTGCAGATAAGGCTTGTCAAGCTAATGGGCGGTAATTTCCAGGGTCGGTGGAGGCACCGCCTTTGTGAAGTGGGACCACAGTTGCAGTGCGCCACTCCTGGGTGCGTATCCAGAGGTAGGCCTTTCATTAAACAGCTGTCCTAGCTGTGGTTGTAATCCCTCATTGAGCTTGTGGAGCACACAGCCGGGGACACCATCTGATCCCATGGATGCTGTGTTTTTGCTTTGGAGAGAGCAGTTCTCACTTGGGCTGGAGATGTTTGGGGGCTGCAATCGTTTGGTATAGATATCTCTCCTTTTGGGGGAGAAGTTTGGACTGAACCTGTCAGCCAGTATGTTGGCAATGTCTGTAGGATCAGTAATCTTCACATCATTTTGAACTAGTTCTGAGCATATCTGGGAGTTTCCTCCTAGGTTTCTAACATAGCTAAAGAAGGCCTTATGATTGTCTTTTGAGTCTTTAGCTATTTTTCTCTCGAAATTTGCTTTGGATGATTTTATGAGAGCTCTTAGTTTTTTACTTATAGTGATCAAGGGTGTCTTACCTTTTAAGGATTTTGCTCTATCTTGTAGTAGCTTCCTCCTTTTATTGTAGAGTTTGTTTATGGCTGGGGTCCACCAGACTGGACGCTTGCCTTTGGTACTAAGAGTCTTTGTTTTGTTTGGGATTGCCTTATCCATGCAGTCCTGCAGGTGCTGGTAGAAAGCGTTTGTAAGAGATTCAGCGGCTTGAGTACTGTTTTCCGCCGGCTCGGGGGCCTTAAAGGAGACCACACTAGTCTTTAGAAGTGTGAAGTCGGCTTTTGAGAAGTTCTTTACTGTGGTCTTTTTTATTTCAGGTGGGGGTGGGATGAGGACCTCCAGCGAGATTAGTTTGTGATCAGATCTCACCAGTGAGGGGTATACTTCCGGTGTTGAACATTGTGCTCCCATGTTCGTGATGATGAGATCAAGTATGTTATCTCCTCTTGTGGGGATGGTGACTAGTTGTTCCATGGCATTTGAGTTTATGAATTCCAGGAACTTTTGGGCTAGGGTGTTTGGGCTTGAGTAGTGTTCCCAGTCTATATTAGGGTAATTGAAGTCACCTAGTATGATGGTGTTTGGTGATACATTTATCCCCTCTAGTGTTTTCAGGAAGGCCATGTGAGGTTCCTGAGTTTGTGAGGGTGGCCTGTAACATGCTACAATTTGCAGAGCAGTCTTGCCTATGGTTAATAGCACCTGGATGGTCTCCGATGCATCGTGCGTTGCCACCAGTCTTGAGGTGTGGGTGTCCTTGATGAATATGGATACCCCCTCCTTTCTTGGTATTGTCTGGATTTTGGGGCCGGAACGCATGATATGAGGTAAAACCTGATAGTGCTGGGGTGCTCTCAGGAGCCTTGAACCAGGTTTCTGTCACAGCACAGACATCGATGTTCTCCATACTGAGAAGGGCCTCGAGTGCGTGCATTTTGAGATTGAGACTTCTGGCATTGAGCAGAATTACCCTTAGTTTTTTTCCTTTTTTGTGTTCTAGGGTGGTAGGTTTAGAATTTGAGCCTTGCCTAAAAAGGCACTATGGGGTGGCAAGAGCCTTTGCCAATATCCGGAATCCCAGGGGTGACAGGTGCAAGCCGTCCCTTGTGAAGCAGCGTGGCTTGTCCAGCATGTCATCCCAGGCAGACAGATACTGGATCCCCTTTGAATGACACCAGTGTTTAAGCCAATTGTTAAAGCTGATCATCTTATCTCTGTATTGTGGCATCACTCTTGGTGAAGGTAGGATACTGCTCAAGGTCAGGGTCATACCTGCCTGGGCTACATAATCAGAGAGCTCCTCAATGTCTCTTTTCATGTAGTCCAAGGAGGTACGTCTCAGGTCATTTACACCAGCGTGGACAATGACTGAGTCATATTTGTACTTGCTGTTGAGAGACCTGAGTGCTTGCGTTATGTGGCGGATTCTAGCGCCCAACAGGCAGCTTACTGTGACCTTCTCCTTACTCAGTCTGGTGAGCGGGATGTCAGTGTGTCTGACTATGGAGTCACCAATGACTAGTGTGTCTGGCATAGTGTTTGGCCTTAAGGGCTGTGACTGTTTGACACTCTGACTGTGAGGTCTATGTGTTGCAGGTGTTGTGTTCTGAGGTGGTGGTTGTTTGGGTGTCTGCTTTGGTGGCCTCTGCTGTTTTGGTAGATTTTTGATCAGAGCCTCCGAGTAAGTCTTTGTGTGTTTATGTGTATGATTTGAGGTTGTAATGGTGCTATGTGAGACTGGGTCTATAGTGTGTGTGGTAACCTTCTCCTCCTGACTGGTCTTGCCAGTCCTGTGTTGAGAGAGCTCAGCCTCCAGTTTGGCCGTATAGTTGCATCTCTCGCATGTATTTGTGTTTTGTGGGAGGAGGAGAGGGTTGTCTGTGTACATGAGGCAATTGTAACATTGCCTCAGTATTCCCAGGTTCACCAGCTGAGCAGGAGAGGACACTAGCAACTGATCCTCGACATGCTAGAAGGATAGACAAAAACTTTAAACAAGATTGAGGCGGACGTGGGTGATGGAAAAATGGGGGCTACCTTTTTTGCGGTACTATCTATGACAAGAGTGCCGTATCAAGGTAATAAGTACTGTAGGAGCAAGTGCTAGGTTTAACAGATAGAGAATAGTCTACTTGGAGTCAAGTGGAGATGATCTTTTTAGTTATAGGATACGCTGATTAGATCAGTAGTATAGCTCGAGGAAGGTAGTTTTAAGGGAAAATTTGAAGAGTGGACTTTAGGTAGCCCGAATAGTTTAAACCTGCCTAACCGGCGCTGCCCTAGTGTGCAACAGTGGCAGCTCAGCTAAATCAGCTAACGCGTTTACGCTTTTATACCAGGGGGCTGGAAAAAGCTAGAAACTGGCCCAAAACGACCAATAAACTACTAGTTACTGGCTGAAACCTCACAAAACTGGGCAAAAGGCAGCTCAATGCTTCCCACTCCCACTGGTAAGCAAGGTAACTTCCTCTCCCCCAAATAAGGCAAGGAAACAGTACACAGGAACTACAACGAGTTTATGCTGGTCTACTAGTCTGGAGGTGTGCATATCCTTTATGAATATGGAAACACCACTGGCTTTGGAGCTTCGGTTCATGTTCTGGGGCCGAAAGGTGTGTAATGAGTTATAGCCTGTTAGCACAGGGGTGCTTTCTGCTGCTTTAAACCAGGTCTCCATTACAGCACAAATGTTGATCTCCATTTTGAGGAGTGCTTCAAGCAAGTGCATCTTGAGATTTAGACTTCTAGCGTTGAGCAGCATGACCCTCCGATTACATTTATTTATTGCTGTTACGGTGGTAATTTGGTCTTTGAAACGCCACCTAAAAAGGCACTATAGGGGTGGCAACAGCCTTAGCCAATGTCCGGAAACCCAAGGTTGACAGATGCAGGCCATCTCTGGCAAAGCATCAAGGTCTGTCAGTCATGTCATCCCAAGCAGACAGATTCTGGATCCCCCTTAGAATGACACCAGAAACGTAGCCAGTTGTTGAAGTCAATCATTTTCTGGTTGTACTGTGGTATCATTCTGGGTGACAGTAGGATAATGCTCAGGGCTAGGGTCATACCTGCCTGGGCTGTATAATCCGAGAGCTTCTCCATGTCTCTTTTCATGTAGTCCAGGGAGGTGCGTCTCAGGTCATTCACACCCACATGGACAATGACAGTGTCATACTTGTATTTGTTGTAGAATGACCTGAATGCATGTGTTTTGTGTTGGATTGTGGCACCTGATAGCTGACGGTTACCTTCTCCTTATTCAACCTAGTGAGTAGGACATCTGTGTGCCTCACTGTCGAGTCACCTATGATTAGTGTATTGGGCAAACTGTTATGCCTTAGGGGCTTAAGTTAAGGGGCACACTGTGTAGGTGAGCTGTCTCTCTCTTGTGGTTTGTGCTTTGTAGTGGTGCTCAAGTGCGTTTCTGCCTTGGAGGTCTCTCTTTGCTGTTTTGGGTAGATTTCTATTGAGACCCTTCACAAAGGGGTGACTGTGGTTTGTGTTTTTATGTGAGAGCTGTGATGGTGGGCGTTCTAGAGGCCTATGTGTTGCATGTGGTGTGGTGCAGGTGTTGACCTTCTCTTGACCAGATAATTTTGTCTTTGCTTGAGAGTGCATGGCTTCCAGTTTGAATATATAAGTGCATCTCTCACAAGTCTTAGTGTTGGAAGGTAAGAGGAGAGGGTTGTCTGTGTACATGAGGTAGTTGCTATACTGCCACAGAATGCACAGGTTCACCAGGTTAACAGGGGGAAGCACATGGAACTGACCTTTAGACATGCCAGGAGGAATAGTCATTATTACTAAGTACTGGAGCTGTTTCCTTATTTATTCCTTTTACAGGAAAAATGTCACTCAAGGTGTCTGAGTATGTACAGAGCACTGTCAAACACTTGAGGGGAAACTAATACATAGACCCTGAAAATTTAAGGATTAAGTATTTAGGCAGATATTCTGAAGTTTGAAAGAAATCAATCAGTACCTACTAAAAAATAAAGAATTAGCTTGTCAAGAATGATGCAAAGAGGGGTGTTACATGAATGGCTACTACTAATGCTGGTCTCAGCACAGCTTCACTCTGTTGGGATACAGTACTCCTTTGCTTCTTCTCACACCAGAAGCAAAATGTTAGCACCAATCCCAAGAACAGAAGCAGGCCATTGCCTGCTAGTAGAATTGGAAAACAGACCGGTGGAACAGCAGAGACAGATACAAGAAATAGACAATAATGAAACTATTGAGGTTAATGGAATAATACATACTTACAGAGGATACCATATATACAACTTCGCAGGTTTAGAGCTAACCACAGGGCATTTTCAGTTATGTATGAAAGGCCTAAAATTTGTTCCTATCAGGAGCATGGACTATATAGAAACCATTATTGAAGTTAAAATGTTTTTGAGAAAAATAAATTTAGCTTATATATGTGAAAATCAAGGAAAGGAAGTGAGTTTGGGTAACCACAAGGTGTTAAATAGGAAAAGTACATATAATCCACAATTTGAACCTACCCTCTCGTTTGGAAAAAGCAATCACTCAAGAGATATACGACCTCAAATCTAAAGAGAAGAAGTTATATAGTATTAATCTTACAAAGAAAGAAAATGAGGTCTTGAATATCTTGAGGAATGACATGAATACAAGAATTATGAAACCAGACAAGGGAGGGGGTATGGTATTTATGGATACGCTAGAATACTCCCAAAAAATGTATGATATACTTAATGATGTTGAGACATACCAACTGTCTTCCCTAAATGAAGTGAATATTAGTTATAAAAAGATAGACTACTTTTTGGAAGATTGTCTCATAGATGAAAGAATTACAGAAGAAACATACACGTACTTGAAAGTACATGATCCAAAGGTAGCAACTATTTTTGGTATACCGAAGACGCATAAGGGAATTGACAATTTAATATTTAGGCCCATTGTGGATGGGCGTGGTTCAAAGACATATCCCTTTGGTGTAGTGGTTGACCATTGGTTAAAAAATACTGTTTCTAAGTTTGAGCATATGATAAAAGATTTGTGGGACTTTGGGCGTTTAGATAAAGGAATATGTAACAAGAATACAGTTTTTTTGACAATAGATGTGATCAATTTATATACATGTATTCCAAAAAAAGAAGGGCTAGAATTTTTTGAGGAAAGCCTCAAAACTAATACAAATTTTAGTCATGACAAAATAAATCTCATTGTAGAATTTATGGAAACAATATTAGATTACAATTACATTATATTTGAAGGTGAATACTACAAACAACATAGGGGTGTAGCGATGGGAGCATCCTGCGCACCTATATTCGCCAATTTGGTCATATTGTATTGGGAACAAAAGATGGTTCTAAAAAGTAATTTTTCTGGATACATAAAACACTATATGAGATTTTTGGATGATATTTTCATTTTGTGGGAAGGCCCAAAAGAAAAAAATTGGAGAATTTGTGCAATATTTGAATGAGACCACGAGTTTTTTAAGATTCACACATGTATATCATACAGAGAGAATTAATTACTTGGATATTTCCTTGGAGATTGAACCTACAGGATTGAAATCTAAAATTTACAGAAAATCCACTTTTAGTAATTCATACCTTCACTATAATAGCAATCATCCACTGAAACAAAAAAATAGTATAGTGAAAGGCCAACTTATAAGAGTAGCAAGAATGACCTCTAAGAAAGAAGATGTAGAGATGGAGTTAAATGTGGTGGGAGACATGTTCAAGGAGAGAGGTTACCCAAAAAAACTAGTTATGGACTATGTTGAATATGTCAGAAACTAATGGGGAATTAAGTACGTTCCACTCTTGGGTAATAAAGAAGGCATAAAAGAAAAGAGTGCTGCCAACCAGATTCAAGGTAACCAAAATGATAATGATAAAAACTATGAAAGAGCTATGATTTTACCTTTTGGTAAATAAACTAATGAGGTGAAGAAAATCATGATAAAAAACTGGTCAATTCTAAAGAATAACCTGAAATTGTGGAAAATAGGAGGGGATGCTCCGAACTTTGTCTATAAGGTAGGGTCAAACTTAAAAAAGAACTTTGAAATGACTAAAATGAAGGCCAGTGGTGGTGGTACGAGAAGATGTGGGAATTGCTCTCAGTGTAAATTCATATGTCAGGATAAGACAGTAGTTTTGAATAATACTTTACAGACACTACTGAAACCTGAAAAAAGTAATTGTCAAACTACGGGTATTGTGTATTTGGCACTGTGTAAATCCTGTCCCAGCTTCTATGTGGGAAAAACTGAGAGAAGATTGAGGGACAGGATTTATGAACATGGCTATGACATTAAATGTCAAAATATTAACAATGCACTGTTCAAACACATTAGTGAATCTCAATCCTGTAAGGAATTTAAATTTTGTATATTAGAAAAAGTACTGAAAGATCCAAGAGGTGGAAATTATAAAAATTATATCGAAGAAAGGGAAACCAGGTGGCAGATAAAATTGCAGGCATGCCTACCACCTGGATTGAATGAAATTATTTCCATTAAACCTGTACTACATAAAAAATCAGAATATTTTAAATAGTTTAATATGAAGTCTGTCTTTAATAATGTTGGTGGTTGAATTTTTTAAAAATGTTAAAAATGTTTTAAACTACTTTTTAAAAAAATTTTAATTTAATTGTATTGTTTTTTTTACACTGTCATAGGGAATATGTATTATGAACAAGTAACTTGCAACAGAATATGTACTCATAATTTTTAGTTTATTCTTGTTTTAATGGCTACTGATTTTTGAAGTTCAGTTTTAAGGTTATAATAATTGGTAAATTAATTAACTCATTAGTTTGACTACTTAAGGGGGATAGTAGTATGGGAGGTAGATTCTGATGAAATCCCTTCTGGGATGAAAGCGCTCAATCAGTTGTTTGTATGAAGAGAATTTGTCATTTAAATAAAGGAACTGTTGGATGTTTCCAGCTTTTGCATTGTGGTCTTGTGGAATTACAGGTCGCATTACACTACACTGTTGAGCTTTTTTGTGAATATATAAGTGCATCTCTCACAAGTCTTAGTGTTGGAAGGTAAGAGGAGAGGGTTGTCTGTGTACATGAGGCAGTTGCTATACTGCCTCAGAATGCACAGGTTCACCAGGTTAACAGGGGAAAGCACATGGAACTGACCTTTAGACATGCCAGGAGGAATAGTCGTTATTACTAAGTACTGGAGCTGTTTCCTTATTTATTCCTTTTACAGGAAAAATGTCACTCAAGGTGTCTGAGTCTGTATAGAGCACTGTCAAACACTTGAGGGGAAACTAATACATAGACCCTGAAAATTTAAGGATTAAGTATTTAGGCAGATATTCTGAAGTTTGAAAGAAATCAATCAGTACCTACTGAAAAATAAAGAATTAGCTTGTCAAGAATGATGCAAAGAGGGGTGTTACATGAATGGCTAATGCCTGGCTACTACTAATGCTGGTCTCAGCACAGCTTCACTCTGTTGGGATACAGTACTCCTTTGCTTCTTCTCACACCAGAAGCAAAATGTTAGCACCAATCCCAAGAACAGAAGCAGGCCATTGCCTGTTAGGTGATCCACAGTCTTGTCCCATATGATGCAAGTGTCTGTAGGCTTATAGACTTTTTCTGGTAGATGCCTTGAATAGCAACCAGACCAATGAGATACGTTAAGCACAGACACTAAATCTCCAACCAGAGAGAGTCCGGAATCAATGCACTCTGCTCCTACTCTCACCAGGATCAGAATATGAGCACAAATTCCAAGCGGTCCTCTATAAAGCAGATATTAAGCTTTCTGGTGATCGGCAGTCTCCAGGAAATAATGCAACTGCACTCCTTCTCTCACCAAGAGAAAACAGAAGCACTAATCCCAAGATGACTACTGAGAGGCAGAATGTGGGCTCTCCAGTAACTGTGGGTCTTGGAATAGATGCTTAAAGGTAAGATGAAAAAAGTGTTTACCCTAAACACTGCAGTGTGCACTAGAGGAGTTAGATGTGAAAGTCGCTAACTTAAGTTTTACTTGTCTAAAAAGATTAGCTTTAGTGGAGAGTCACTATTTTTAAAACGGCAAGATAGATTGAAAGAGGGTGGTCACTTTTGAATTCTGGTGCTATGGAATACAGTAGGATGGCCAATAAATTTACATAGTTGAAAGGGAGTGATTTGACAAAATGATAATTTTGTGCTTCCTCACACCAGCCAGTAAAAGCAGGGAGGAAATGAGATATATGGTCAAATTAACATAATGGGTAGGCAACTAGAAAGACAGTGGTGTTTCAGAACACAACAGTAACTGTGTGAGAGGCTGTGAGAAATTTCTGTCTGACTCACGAGAGACAGAGCTGTGGTCTCTCCAAGTTTTAATATGCAGTTGAAAGCAGAACACAAGTAAAACGCAGTGCAAAGAAAACAAATCACATTATACAAAATAGAAAAATGCAATAAAGTAATACAAAATACAACAAATAAAAAGCAAGCTAACCTTTCCATTATAGCAAACTGTAGCAGAATCTGGGTGAGCCTTTCCAGTAGAGCTCTGAAATGTTTTATTTTACCACTTAAATAGAAGATTTAGTTCTTAGCCCCCCCCCCCCCCACACACACACACACACACACCTTAGTTCACAGAAGATTAACCTTAACTGACCTGGTCTAACTTAATGTGCAACTCCTTAATTGACCTGTTCTAATTTCTGCCTGACTCGCAAGAGACAGAGCTGTGGTCTCTCTTCAAGTTTTAATATGCAGTTAAAAGGAGAATACAAGTAAAACACAGTGTAAAGAAAACAAATCACAGTATACAAAATAGAAAAAGGCAATAAAGTAATACAAAATACAACAAATAAGCAAAACTAACCTTTCCTTTACAGCAAAGTGTAGCAGAGTCTGAGTGAGCCTTTCCATTAAAGATTTAAAATGTAAAGAACAAGTATATAGAGTAATAACATTATATGCTTTTACTAATTGTAAAGAAAGGGAAACCTTATTTCAACAAATTTTAGACTATGTATTGATAAAGTCTTCTGTTATAATATTCATATTTAATTGTGATTTAAGAGGCAAGTGTAAAAAGAAAGGAAATAAGAAAAATGTTAGAAGTTATAACGTGTTAAATTAAAACTTTGGGACAAAAATTCATGGACTTAAAAAAGGGGTCTGCATAGAACTAAAATAGATTACTTTCTAGTATCAAAACATTTAGTTATAGGAGAAGGGGAGGTAGTTGAAGCAAGATTTTTCTGATCATCTTGCAATCTGGCTAGAGATAAAGGAAAACAGAATATATAAACATAGGCAAAGGAATAAAATGGATAAATTAGAAAGCATGGAATGAAGAAGGAAAGAGATTACTGATAGTGTTATGGAAAGATCCTATTACTATGAGAACATTTTATAAAAAATTGGCCTAAATGGTGGATGATATTTAAGCAAAAGCAATGTCTTTAGGCTTTTCCCAATTAGGTGCCACCACAACAGATTACCGATTTGCAGATTGATTGGCAGTGAAGTTTTTATGATGTTGAGTTGCCAGCCCGGTGCCCAACCTTCACAGAAGGTACACACACACACACACACACACACACACACACACACACACACACACACACCTTCATGTCTTTAAAACTCACTCGACTGCAGGGTGGACATGCAGACTCTGCACAGAAGGCTCTCCAGCCAAGAATTGAACCGGAGAACCTCTTGGTGGATGCAAGATACAAGATGTTGTCCATCTAGGGACCATTATGATTCAAACTGATATATCTGTGGTTTGGTATATTAAAAAAACAAGGTGGAACTCTGTTTTACCCCCTCTGTCGAGAAGCTATAAGTGTGTGGCAAAGGGCGATGATCTCCAACTGCTTTCTAGTGACAAGGCACATCCCAGGGAAATCCATTTTACCAGCAGGCAAACTCACCAGGTCCATTTTGCCTCACAAGTGGTCTGGTAAAAAATCAATAGTGGAGGAAATTTGCAGTTGTTTGGGCTAACCTTGCTGCAACCTCTTTGCTTCTCCCCACAACAACAAATGCAGCAGGTACTTCACCCTGATCCCTCCACAGGGAGTCACTGAGAGATGCTGTAGTCCATGTTTGGCCCTCTGTTCTCCTTTACTCTTTATACCCCAGTACCCATAATTCCAAAATTTGTACAGAAAACCAGCCATTTTAAGAATTTGGCTATCCTCATTGTGCCTTCTTCTGGCCTTGCCAAGTCTGGTTCCCCTTCCTTTGGTATAATCTTCTTTATCCTCCTTGGATACTTGACTCCAGTCCAGACCTCCTATTACATCCCTCATCAGTAAAACATCCCAGTATTCTAGTCCTCAAATTAACTGTATGGTTTCTTCAATCCCGTTGATAGCTAGACAGCCCAGGTTCTCTTCCCTGGTTCATAATCTTTTGTCATTGCAGAAAGATTCCACTAAGAGGATTTACAAGAGCAAATGCAAAAGATTTTCAGTTTGTTCCTTGAAAATGATGCTGATCCCTTTACTCTTTTGAAGTTTTTATCTTCTGATTTTAATGGTGCTAATTTTTCCACAAAGTATAGTTGGCAGCCATATCAGGCTTTCACTCAGGAGGTAATTTGGAAGCAGCCAGGCAAGAAGCATTAGCTAATGCCTTTCTAAAGGGTAACTTCCTGCTCAGACCCCTAGTGAAAGGTTTATCACCTCCTTGGGGCATCACAGTAGTACTGTAAGGCTTAACTCAACCATTTGAACCTTCAGCAAAAACTGATTTAAATTTCCAGTCATAGAAAAACTTTTTAGTTGCTGTTACTTATGCTGAATTGATTTCTGAACTCCAGGCTTTTTCATCAAAAGCCCCATATATTGTTTTTCATAAAGATAGGGTCACCTTACGAACCAATCCTTCTTTCTTACCAAAAGTGGTGTCTGAATGAAATATAAATCAGCCATTCACTTGCCAGTTTTTTTCCAAAATTTTCAAACCAATGAGAATACATGCTACATCTTTTAGATGTGCATAGACAATTATGTTGCTATTTACATAGAACTAAAGAATTCAGAAAAATAGACCAGCTGTCTCCTTTTCGCTGAGTCAGTTGGGTTCTCCAATTTCCAAAGTTACTTTGGTTAAATGGATAACTAATTGCATTTTCTGGATTTATTCTCAACAAGGCCCCTCCCTACTAAAATCATCTAAGGTCCATTCAACTAGATCCATGGCCCACCTCATCTACCTTCTGGTCTAGAACCTCTATTG
The DNA here is from genome assembly GCF_019279795.1 of Protopterus annectens. NCBI lineage: Eukaryota > Metazoa > Chordata > Ceratodontiformes > Protopteridae > Protopterus > Protopterus annectens. The sequence continues at coordinate 709,186,431 of NC_056750.1, read as the reverse complement.
TGATATTTCTGCAACAGCCATATGGTCTGTTGCTCATACCTTTATTACTCCTTATACATGGGCTTAATTTCCAGAAGCAGAGCTGCCTTTGGTTCAGTAGTTATTCAGAATATCTTTCCATGAAGGCCACCCACAATTTATGTAGCTTGGGACTCTGTCCCTTATGTTGGGGAAGAATGAAAAGGGCAACATCAGATATTGCAGTTATGTACTCTCCATAACTAGGCATCTATGTTGTCCATTTTCATTCTTCCCTAACTCTGCACCCTTCTTCCCCCTTCCTGTCATCTTCTGGAGAGACCTGATGGATTTTTTTGGAACCTGTAGTTCCGGGTTTGAGCCCTGGTCTAATTTTCTATTCTCTTCTTCTATTATACAGTGAAATGTTTATGGCAGCAAACTCTATCAGAGGTATTGGGAATGGACTAGGGCATTATGGGTAGAGGAAGAGTTCAAGAGTTGGATCTGAAGTCTGTAGAATGCAGCCTTGTTAGATCTGAGGATCACATCCATAACCGATAAGTTGAGGGAAAATGAAAATGAACAACACTGGTGCCTAGTTATGGTGAGTACATAACTTTATTATTTTTTTTTTACAGTGGCAATATGATGTGAGAAAAGTAAAGAAAAAAATAAAACAACATGTAATGATGCATTGGAAGATTCAGAACATAATTATATAAAGTACTTTGACATAGAAAAAGAATTATATGAAACAAATAAATACAATTGCTAAATAAGGACAGATATTTTTATAAGGAAAAAGAGAAGTAGTATCAGCTTAAGCAGATTAGTAAAGAAATATGGTAGTGTAATGAGAGAAATAAAAATGTAAAAGGAGAAACAGAACTCTGGGAAAAGGTTATGAATAGTGTAGTACAATATGTACAAGAAAGGTTTAAAGAAAAAAGGTAGCGAAAAAACATGGAAATTAAACAAGTTAACAGAAAGAGAATAAATAGGTGGAAAAGGATATTTCTTTAAATGAGCTAGATAAACTATTAGGATAGGTAAGTATAGATTCATTTGCAGGACTGAATGGAATAGTATATGAAATATATAAAAAATTTGAATGAATGATTAAATGAAGGTTTTATGTGTTAAGAATTATGTAGTAGAATACTTGAATTCATATGGAATGAGGATGACAGAAGACAAAAACATGGCTTGTGGATTTATAATTTTTTGCAGTCTGCAATTTTTTTTACTTCAGTTTGGATCCACACAAGTCGTTGACAAGTATCGGTGGTTGTGGTGGTGGTGGTGTACTAAATTAAAAATATGGAGACCAATAGTATTGAATGATAATAATTATAAAATCTTAATGAATATAATACAGAAAAGATTTGAAACTGAAATGGAAAATATTATGGAAGATATATATGTATAGTATAAATGGAAAAAGTTTTCAATAATTATTAATGATAGAGAAACTGTGAATGATATTAATAGAAAAGAAGCAGCAAAATTCAAGATAGGGGACCTTAAGGCATTTGATACAACTGGACATGAAATGTTAAGGGTAGAAATGAAAGAATTTACTATAACTGAGAAAGTTAGGGAATTATGTATGTAGCATATAGTAGTAATAATGTAAAAATACTTGTAAATGGCTGGTTAAGCCCAAAAGAACGTATGGTTAGTTGTGTAAGACAGGGATATCCAATGAGTTGCATATTCATTGCATTAGTTATGGATGTGATAGCATTTGAAATAAATCACAAAATGAACGAGGCGGGGTATTTAACACCTGAACGGTTAAGAATTCCAGTTCTGTGTAATATATGCAAATGACATAATAATTGCAAACAAACTGGATAAAGGAAGTAATAATTTGCATAAATGAGTGTCTAGAGGTGAATAGGGATGGCTTTAAATAAAGAGATAAGTAAAGGTATGGGTGATGTAGTAATGACAGGGAGTATTTATATTTTACAATTAATTAAATTTCTGTGATGGCTATAAAATTGGGGAATAAAGATGTAAGTAGAATTCTGTGGAAAAAAATAACAGACAGTAAAATAAACCTATCTTTCTGGAGAAAATATAAATTCAGAAATAAAGGCTCATTTGATAAATTCAGTACTGATGGGAAAAATAACATGCTTAGCAAGTGTGTTTATGTTGCCAACAGTGTTTGAAAATTAATTATTGCAGATATTTTCCATTTGTATGAATTCTGGATTAAACCCAGTTAAGAGGAGTTTTTATGTAAATAAAGAAGGGATTTAGGGTTAATTAGCCTAGTGGTATATCCTGCTTCATTAAATTTGCCCAAAGTAGTAAAGTGAATAAATGAAAAAAAACAGAGAGTAGTAATAACATATTATATACAAGTATGAACATTTTGGGATATTGTAAAAAGTAAGAGTGTATATATGAGGAAATAAAATGTTATCAAACATATTTTTATGGAAAATAAAAATTGATAATACAGAAAAGATAGAAAGTATGGTATAAGAATGTAATGATAAAACATTCATGTGTAAAACCATGGGAAAATCTAACAGATGAAAAATTAAAGCTATAAAAATAAGAAGCAAATGGTATAATCAGAAAACAGAATGTCAATATTTTTCTGGAGAATGAATATATAAATTGTCAGTAAAAGGAAGTATGCCATATAAAAAGAAAAGTCATGGAATATGTTTACATTGTCAAGAAGAAGAAATTACAGAACATGAGTTTTGAAATGCAAAAGAGTGAAAGAGATATGGGGAAAGCTATGCAAAGAAAACTTTTTAAATATATAAAACAAGTGAAAAAATTTAACATGGTTATGATTAAATATGGATATTATAGAAGAAAAGTATATGTTAAAATGGATAAAACATTATTTTGTTACATGAGTTATATGGAATGAAAGAATAAATGAAGTTATGTTTAGTGATAAATGGATTTTAGCAACTATATTAAGTATGATCAGATGGTTATTGAAAAAGGAATGGGGGTCTAATAGGGATGAAAATTTACTATGATTGTGAAGGAAATTATGAATATGGGTAAACAGATTTGTATATTTATATATTTGTACATTTGTAAATACATTGTAAATAAGAGCTCTCTTGTATATAAATTAAGTACCCCTTTTGTACATGAATAAATGACCCCTACTCTTTCATAAGACCAGTGGGAATCTTTTATATCCACCTGAGTTACAACCAGCTCAGGCAAATTGGGCCTTGGTTTTATGTCTCAAATGCTGATGGATATTAGTAAAACTTTATGCAGAACATCCAAGTGATATGTTATCATGTTGATATTCAGCACAATTGCAATTCTAAATTTGTATCACCGAGCACTCGATTAGTGTTGAAAACTGAATGCATTACAGGTTAGTCTGCATGGTTGTGTGACAGATTGCAACATGTATTGGAAAGATGCAGTTTTCAGTATATCAGTGATAAACCCTGTCCCTGACCACTTGATAAAGCAGTATATGAGCTTGTACAAGCACAAAAATGCAATTCTAAAATCTTCAACTATAGAAATGTTACAGACATATTAAATAGAACTGCAAAACCTGAAATAATGTTCATATGTAAGGCTCGTTACTTTAATTTCATCTCAAGGAGGGTATTGAAATGAGGGTAGAGTTGCTTCCAAAATAGAATACATCTGACTCCACAGAATGACTGTCCTATATCCAATGTAAAATATGATAAGAGTATTCAAGTATCAAACATACATAAACAAAAGTGGCAAGAACAGCAAGAAAAGTTGTATGACTACATACCAAATCCCAAAGAAGCATTTTATCCCCCATGGGTAAGACATGACCATGAAGCATGCAAATAAGACATTAGCATATGAGCAAGGCTGTCTCTCTAGCACATTGCTGAACTGCAGTTATATCCCCCCTTTATTTTAAAGAGAATGCACTTTTTTGATCACAAGAAGTTAGTTTTAAAAAGCCAAATAGAGATTTTGTTTTTTTTTTTTAGGATTTCTGAATGTGACGTTGGTCATTTGGGATCCTGATAGACATCAAATACTTTTTTTCTATCAAATGCATAAAGTCTGAATAGACCTGGAATTGAGAATTGATTCTAATAATTATGATGTGGTCATAATTACTGAAACGTATAGTAGGAAAAACAGCCCAGTGGGGTTGTCTGCTTACATTTCAGCTTAGTTTAGTGAGGATATCCTCCTATTAAATGAAAAAAGTGAACTGCTTGCTGTCAGAATAATACCATGTAATTCACATTGGGTTATGATATTATTTTATACAAGTCCTATCAAATGCTTATTGTCTGGCTCCATCTTGTTTCAGTAGCAGTTAACATATCATAGCTGGAGACGTTAAAGCCCCTGATATTAGCTGGAAATAACCAAATGCTAATTAATCTGTGTTCTTATTGTGAAAGACAATATCTTATTTAGATATTGTTAGATTATTAACGAGGCAACTTGTGGTAATGACCTCCTTGGTGTTTGAATTATTGATATATTAACCATGTGTAGCTGTACTGTAGTAGAAGAACTTCATACATCAGACAATCGGGGCACAGAATAATTTTTTAAGTATTCTAAACCAGTTAAGGGTATGTGTGGAATGAAGCAAAAAAATTATACAGTGCCAATTACTTGACAATTAATAGAATTTTCAAAATAGCATTGGAAAGAAGACATGAATGGTAAAAAACTAAAGGTGAAATTGTCTATTTGTATGGGTTTACAAAACAACATAATTGATAGAGTTGTTCCTCTTGGTAAACAGTGGACTAAAATTATTTTCCAGAATGGTAGGCATCTAGAGTTTCCAGAGCTAAAAAAACAAATGAAGCACTGTTCATCAAAGGTTAAAAATGCCCTATTGGGAAAAAAGTTAATATTGAGTACAAATGTTGTTTAAGATTTGGGTATTATTGATTCTGGGCCCAACTTTGATGGACATCTGTCTAGTACTATTAGGAAGTGATGTGGGATTTTCAGCAGTATTGAATGCTGTTTCATAAGCAGAGATGCAGAAGTAATGATTCTGTTATACAAGTCTGTTATTAGACCTTTTTTTTTTATTATTATTGCGGTAGTGCATGCGTTTATAATACCATTCAGATAAAGAGATTGCATTGCATTTAAAAGTCACTTATACGATTTTATATGGGCTCAAATTAATATTCTTTAAGGGTCACACTAAATATTCTGTCTTTATCTTCAGTTAGTTACAGATTCTTCAGGGGGTTGTTAATGTTAAATAAATGCTGTACATATGAGATTTTTAGTGCAGTGCTAGGAATTCCTTTCACTAGCCATAATCATGGTACCAGGAATAATGGTTTATTGGTAGATATGTCACTAATTAGTACAAAAAGTTGGAATGATTTCTTTCATCAAGGGTCAGGAAGGCTTTGGAATAGTCCACCCTGTTGCTGCTCTTATATGCATTAAGAAGACGAGACTTGGGTGTTCATTTAACTAGTTTATTCTATACAGATGCATCAGGATGGATGGCAGGAACATTAAACTTTGACTGACTACATACTTGCATGCTCACACTCTGGCTGCTCACTCAAAATGGCACTCTTCTTTGTACGTGTTCAGTACTTATATGCATGTGCTGACTCACTGGAAAGCTTCTTAAAGGTATATCACACACACTGATCTACATCCTCCCTCTTTACTGAGCTGTCTTATATAAACAATGACATTTGAATATGTAATTATATAGACACTAATAAAGAAAAACAGTCATGTCCAGGTTGCTGTGTATCTGGAAGCAGATTACGAGCTGTGACCTGATCTTGTGACATAATAGTTAAGACTGGGTTTAGCAACAGTGACAGTCACCGGGGAATGTTGTGCTTGAGGAGTCTCAGGGATTTTCTCAGGAACAGAGATTGCTGACTGAATGTCCTCTGGAACAGGAGCACTGGCCAAGTCATTCTGAGAACTAGAGTCTTTGTCACAGGCAAGATGCTGTAACATTGGTTTAGACACTGGTAAATACTTCTGATTTCGTCTGAATTCCACTTCTTGTGATTACACAATGTATGATCTTGGTTGTTGGCGCACACTTTTCACAAATCCGATGCAATAAAAACCTTTTAAATGTCTGCATCCTCACTATCTCCCCTTTTTGTAAAGATCAGAGCAGTTTGCTTGTTTTATCATAGTAAGACTTCTGGGACAAACAGTTTTTCAACAGTCGGGCTTTTACTGCTTTATTGTTTTTAGTACTTTGAACCGATAAATTACTATTGATTGATAGTGTGGCTCTGGTTTGTCTTGACATGAGTCTATGGGCAGGTGAACCAAGATGGTTATCACAAGGAATGTTTTGAGATTTAACAAGTTTACAAAAACATCGGTATTGTCATGTCTGGATTTCTCTAACAGTTGTTTTGCACTTTGAACTGCATGTTCAGCCAAGTTGTTTGATTGAGGGTATTCAGGCCTACTCGTAATATGAACCAAGTCCCACTCTTCTACAAATGTCTTGAAATGCTGACTTGTAAACTGTGCACCGTTGTCAGAAATAACTCTGTGTGGACTACCGTGGACAGAAAAATGTCACTTCAACTTAGTAATGACAGTACTGTAAGTTACGTTGGGAACTAGGTCAATGTTGAACCAATATGAATAAGAGTCTACTGACACCAAATAATGTTGCCATTCCACTCAAAGATATCTGTGGCTACTGTCGATCAAGGTAGTTCAGGAATCTCGCTTAACTGAGGTGGTTCTTTCTGTTGATGCAGCTTTGTACTATTGCATACTGAACAAGATCAAAGTACTTTCTCGATATCTGTTGACATAGAAGTCCAAAATACTAGACCTCTCACCCATCTTTTGATAGAATCAGTTTCTGGGTGGCCACGATGCAAGATCTTAATATACTTTCGTTGCAAGGATTTTGGAACAATAACTTTAGGACCTTTCATGATGATACCATTGTCTGACAAAATCTCATCTCTGTATGGAAAATATGGTTTCACTGATCCAGGCCTACTGAATCTAGCTTTGTTTATATACTTGTTGTTTGTTTGCTTGTTATTTCCCTGGAAGCTAATTCACCTAATACGCAACTTCTCAGCGCTTCTGTGGATCACTAGTGATATCTGCATTGCTTACTGTACTTATTTCCTTGTTTCACTTGAAAGAAAGTTACTGTTTGTCGTTTTTGCATTTAGTTACTTGTATCACATTGCACTCAAGTTACCTGGCACTTGCTCACTAAAGCAATTATATAAGTCAGCACTAAAAATTAAAAGCACTACACCCTCACTCCCCACTGGCCCTTGTTTTCAATTAAGGATTTCCCAATATTATTCTAGCATGTCCAAAGGTCAGTTGTCAATCTCCTCTCCGGTCCAGCTGGTGAATCTGGGAATCTTGAGGCAATGTTATAACTGCCTCATGTACACAGACAACCCTCTCCTCCTCCCACATAACACAAATACTTGCGAGAGATGCAGCTATTTAGCCAAACTGGAGGCTGAGCTCTCTCAACTCAGGACTGGCAAGACCAGACAGGAGGAGAAGGCAACTACACACACCACAAAACCAGCCTCACATAATGCTACCACTCCACTGAATCAAACACATAAACACACAAAGACATACTCGGAGGCTCTGAGTAAAATTTACCTAAACAGCAGAGGCCTCCAAAGCAGACACCCAAACAACTGCTACCTCAAGACACCCCACAAGCAACACATAAACCACAAAAGCAGTGTGCAAAGCAGTCACAGCCCTTAAGGCCAAATACAACACCAAACATACTTGTCATAGGTGACTCCATAGTCAGACACACTGACGTCCCACTCACCAGGCTGAACAAGGAGAGGGTCACAGTAAGCTGCCTATCGGGCGCTAGAATCCGCCACATAACACAAGCACTGGGTCACTCCACAGCAAGTACAAATATGACACAGTCATTGTCCATGCTGGTGTGAACGAACTGAGACGTACCTCCCTGGACTGCATGAAAAGAGACATAGAGGAGCTCTCTGATTATGTAGCCCAGGCAGGTATGACCCTAACCCTGAGCAGTATCCTTCCTTCACCAAGAATGATGCCACAATATAGAGACAAGATGATCAGCTTTAACAATTGGCTTAATGTCTGGTGTCATTCAAAGGGGATCCAGTGTCTGTCTGCCTGGGATGACATGCTTGACAAGTCACGCTGCCGCAAGGGACGGCTTGCACCTGTCACCCTGGGATTCCGGATATTGGCTAAGGCTCTTGCCACCCCATAGTGCCTTTTTAGGCAAGGCTCAAATTCTAAACCTACCACCCTAGAAAACAAAAATGGGAAGAAATTGAGGGTAATGCTGCTCAATGCCAGAAGTCTAAATCTCAAAATGCACGCACTCGAGGCCCTTCTCAGTATGGAGAACATCGATGTCTGTGCTGTAACTGAAACCTGGTTCAAGGCTCCTGAGAGCACCCGGCACTATTAGGTTTTACCTCATATCATGCGTTCCGGCCCCAAAATCCGGACCACTCCACAAAAGGAGGGGTGTATCCATATTCATAAAGGATACTCACACCTCCAGGTTGGTGGCAACGCATGAAGCTTCGAAACCATCCAGGTGCAACTAACAATAGGCAAAACTGCTCTACAAATTGTAGCATGCTACAGGCCACCCTCTCAAACTCAGGAACCCCACACAGCCTTCCTGAAGACACTGGAGGGTATAAATGTATCTCCAAACACCATCATATTGGGTGACTTCAACTACCCGAATATAGACTGGGAACATTACTCAAGCCCTAACTTTCTAGCCCAACGGTTCCTGGAGTTCATAAATTCAAATGCCATGGAACAGCTAGTCACTGTTCCCACGAGAGGAGAAAATATACTAGATCTCATTGTCACAAACATGGGGACAAAATGCTCCACACCGAAGTATATCCCTCATTGGTGAGATCTGATCATAAACTAATCTCACTGGAAATCCACATCCCGCCCCACCCCAAACAAAAAGACCATAGTGAAGAACTTCTCTAAAGCAAACTTCACACTACTCAAGACTGGTGTGGTATCCTTCAAGGCCCCTGAGTCAGAGGAAACCACAACCCAAGCTGCGGAAGCCCTTACAAATGCCTTCTATGAACACCTCCAGGACTGCATGGATCAGGCAATCCCAAATAAAACCAAGACTCTTTCCACAAAGGGCAAACGTCCAGTCTGGTGGACCCCAGCCATTAACAAACTTTACAATAAGAGGAGAAAGCTATTACATGATAGAACAAAATCCATAAAAGGGAAGTCACCCTGATCATTATTAGTAAAAAATTACGAGCACTCATAAAATCAACTAAGGCCAATTTTGAGAGAAAAATTGCCATGGATTCAAAGGACAATCATAAGGCCTTTTTCAGCTATGTTAGGAACCTGGGTGGAAACTCACAGATATGCTCAGAATTAGTCCAAAATGATACAAAAATCACTGAACCCACAGACATTGCCAACATACTGGCAGACAGGTTCAGTGCAAACTTCACCCCCCTCTCCCCCCCTAAAGGAGAGATAACTATCCCAGCCGAGTGTAGCCTCCCGGACATCTCAAATGCGCAGGTGAAAGCTGCTCTCTCTAAAGCTAAAAACACAGCATCAATGGGACCAGATGGTGTCCCCGGCTGTGTGCTACACGAGCTAAATGAATAATTAAACCTGCACATAAGGCAGCTGTTTAATCTCAGCCTTACCACAGGATACGTGCCCAAGGAGTGGCGTACGGCAACTGTGGTCCCACTCCACAAAGGTGGCGCCTCTACGGACCCTGGTAATTACCGCCCCATAAGCTTAACAAGTCTAGTCTGCAAAGCTATGGAGAGGATCATAATGGAGCTCATAAACAAAGATATAGGGGACTTGCAGACATTGGACCCGACCCAGTTTGGCTTTGTCAAGGGAAGATCATGCCTTTTGAACTTGGTCGACTTCTTCGAAATAGTCACCAAGGCCATTGATGAGGGAAAGGCAGTCCATACAGCCTACCTTGACCTTGCAAAGGCTTTCGACACAATACCCCACTCGGGTATTGTAGAAAAACTTACCAGCTTAAATGTAAACCCATATGTCACAAGATGGGTTGCAAACTGGCTTAAGGACAGAACCCACAGGGTTAGAGTTGCTGGCGCTGTGTCAGACTCCAAGCCGGTCACAAGTGGTGTCCCACAGGGCTCGGTCCTTGGCCCCTATTGTTTGGCATCTACTTCTCAGAAGTACAGGCCAACATGGGAGGACTTTGGCTGACAAAGTTTGCAGATGACTGCAAACTGGGCCATAGTGGAAAGTGCATCGGACACTGATATCCTTCAGAAGGGACTCACGGAAACAGATAGCTGGTGCCAGAGCCATGGCCTGAAGTTAAACGCCAAAAATGTATAGTCATACCCTTCGGGAAAAACAAGGTAACCCCAAGCTACCATATAGGTGGCAATCCACTAAGCACAGAAGAGGTTATCAGGGACCTGGGGACCCAGGTTGACAGTGGCCTTTCTTTGACACTCACATTGCTAAAGTGGTTAGAAAGACCTTCTACATTGCCCACCTGATCATGAAGGGATTCACATCCAGATCTAGTGAGGTCATTGTTCCCCTGTACTCTTCACTTATCAGACCAATGATCGAGTACAATGCCCCATTCGGGATGTATCTCACCCGACATCTGCAGCAATTGGAGAGACCCCAAAAGTTCCTCACCAAAAGGATAAAGGGACTCCAAAATCTGTCATATGCTGCCAGATTGAAGAAACTCCAGCTCTATTCAGTCGCATACCGTCTGCTCAGAGGTGACATGTGCCTGACATACAAGGCCATGTCCAACCCGGAATTAATGGACATGCTCCACCTCAAAAATCCAAATCCACCAAAACCACTAGAGCAAGCGACTTAAACCTTAGCACGGATATAAATAGGACGTGCTGGAGGGATAGATTTATCACTCAGAGACTCCCTATGCTGTGGAATAAAATCCCGGTCCATGTGAGGCAGAGCACCTCGCTGACTCTGTTCAAGAGAAATCTAGACCTGTGGATGGGAGATCGTAGGTTTACCCCGGGAATCATCTCTGGGTCACTGCTGGACAGAGGCACAACAAACTAATGGGCACAGTATTTTTTCATATAAGGGGTGGCGTAAGCCACAATAATTTGGGCTAGGCTTATAAATGCCTTAGGGCAGATAGCCTAGTATAAACCTATGAACCTATGAACCTATGAACTTCTACAGGTAAACAAGATTGCTTTGAAGGCCATCCTCAACTGATAAACAGGTTAAGTTTCTGGAGAATTGGATCTGAAGCTGTGTGAGTTCTGAGCTCATCAAGACAGGTGGAAGAAAAATTTCTCAATTCCACAGCGTGGGAGGTAGAGAATGTGGAAAAGGGGTCCCTATAAACAGCACATATTGTTTTTTCGAAAGTTTGTAGATGACCTCTTCCAGTTATGGAAGGGGTCAGTAGAACAATTATTGGATTTGGTGGAATGGATTAATAATTCAACACCATTCCTTAAATTTACATTGACTTGGTCTTGCTCTGAGGTGAATTTCCTGGATGTCAGTATAATGAGAGGAGAGTAAGGGGAATTAAGTGCAAAAATGTTTAGGAAAGAATGACATGCCAATAAATTGCTAAGGAAAGATAGTATGCATCCCAAATGTGTTTAGAAATGTCGCACATAATCAGTTGTATAGGGTGTCAAGGCTTAATGTTAAACAGCATGATTTTAAACAACAAGCAGAAGTAAGTATAGAGTTGGTGGAAAGGGGATATAATAAGGATGAAGTATGTAGTAATATGATAGAGATAGAAAAATTAAGGGATATGAGAGCAAAGCCCTATTTTTCAGAACCTTGTGAAAATTCTGGGGCTAATAAAATATATAATAATAGCTTAGAATGTGTGTTAGTTATTCAAGAGACATAAGAAAATATACTATTATTATTAATACTCATTGGAATCTCTTGACTACAGATAGATAGATTTGGACCCACATCCTTAGTTTACGTTTTAAGAACAAAAAGTCATTGAAAAGGAGAACTGTGTACACCGAGAGATCAGATAGGGCATTCTGAAGATAGAGGGGCTAAACCCTGTAAGAGATGTCAGTATTGTGAATATATAGATGTAGGAACAGAATTTAAATATCTAGAATCTCATGAGGTCTTTCATTTGAGCGTTAATGCAACTTGTAGTACCCTCCATGTGGTATATCTGGCTACGTGCCAGTCATGTAATAAATTCTATGTTGGTAAGACTGATAGATTGCTCAAGGATAGAATAAGAGAGCATATCTATCATATTAAAAGAAAAGCATATTTAATGTTCTTGCAAAGCATGTGTCTGAGACAAGTGAAAGACATAGTTTTAAATTCATGGTCTTAGGCAGATGTTATGAGAATAAGGGGGGGGGGTGATACCAGAGCTAGAACTGAAGAGTTAGAGGCAAACTGGATTGTGAGGTTGAGGGCTGATGTAGGACATGGCTTAAATGACCATGTGCCAATGAGACCCATTTAAAAAAAATAGACCATTGCGTAGGTGATGTTTTTAAATGTGTTATATTTGTACATTTTCTTCATTTGTATTTGATGGTACATATTTTTCAAAGTATACATTTTTTTATATGTTTTTAGAAGCATTTTTCTTTAAATAGTTAAATGGTATAGTCATGTGATTTGTGATAGTATAAAATGGGTGTTTTAGCAACAATTTGGATACACGTGAAGAAGCATTTAGTGAAAGCGCTTGTGTTAATAAACAGCTGTGTTGGTTGAAGAAACTGGAGCCTTGCCTTTGCTTTTTTTTCTGCATTTATTCTTTGACCTTTGGTGGCTTACTGCAGAGGCACCTGGATTTTGCTGGTTTTGTTTTTCAAGAGTGAAATTATATTTCTGCAAATTGAGCATCGTGCATTGCAGTCTGGCAGGAACTGTGTACATCGGCTTTCTCAAAATAGTTACAAGAGGTTGATGGTCAGTTTCTGTCTGGATAAGTCATCCATAAATCGTGGAACTTTGGACATGCAAACACAATTGGTAAAAGCTCTTTCTCAAGCTGGGCATACTACATCTCTGTCTGGGTAAGAGATCTCAGTGTATAAGCTACTGGTCTAACCTCTTGGAAAATGACTGCACCTAGACCAAATTTAGAAGCACCACAAGAAAGAGTAACTGGTTTGTGAACATTATAGATGCTTAGAGTTGGTGGGTTGACAATTTTCTGTTTCAAGACATCAAATACTCCCTGGTGCTGTTCTGAGCATGACCAAATTACATCTTTGCATGTCAGCTCTCTGAGCAGTCCGTAAAGTTAGCTTAAATCTGGAATGAACTTGCCTAGATAGTTGACCATGCCAAGAAAACGTTGTAGGGCTTGTGTTTGCTTGGAAGGATCTGGTCGTAAACCTGAACTGGTAAACATGCGACCAACATATGTAACTTCTTGTAGCCTGAACTTGCACTTCTGAGGATTCAACTTAAGATTCACTTCATGTGCTCTTTCCAGAACTCTCTCGAGGTTTCTGTCATGTTTGACTTTACCATTACCTCCTACTAGAATATCATCTTCTATAATAAATAGCACATGGATACCCTGAAAAAATTTGCTCCATGGCACGTTGAAAGACTTCACTAGCAGAATTTATCCCAAATGGCATTCTTAGAAATCTGTTTCTTCCAAATGACGTACTGAATGTGGTTAACAGTTACGAGTTTTGGTTAAGCAAAATTTGCCAAAATGAATCATTTGCATCCAAGTCAGAAAAAAATAGTGGCATTTGGCATGAGGGCAGGACCCTCTTTGACTGTGCCCATTCAGTGATGAGGCCTTTTTAATGTTTTGTTCAGATCTCCTGGATCAATACATACTCTGCTATTATCTGAGCTTTTCTTATGGACTACTACCATGGTACATATCTATTCAGTAGGTTCCTCTACTGGACAAATTACCCTTAGCTGCACCATTTTTTCTAGCTTGGCTTTAACTCTGCTCTGCATAGGTACTGGAACTTTCTGTGGTGGTCTGATAAACTAGACTGACCTCTGGTCTATCTTCATAGAGTACACAACCGGTAGTTTGCCTGTGAAAATATCAGCATACGCAGAAAAAATAGTTTGGGCAAAATTTGAACAGTTCTAATACAGGCTTACATGGTGAACTTGTTTATTAAATGAAAGTAGCCCCATTTTCGAACTCTCTCTGAGGCTTAATATTGACTGCACGTGTCTCTTGACTATGAAAAATTGCAATTCATAGCTGTTCCCAGCAGAGTAACATGAAAAGGGTCTATATTACAACGTCAAACACACAGGAGTCCGAATGTTGTAATATCAAACCCATATGTTCCCAGGGAAAAAAAAATTGGTGGTCCGTTTTCACCGCTTTGCTATTTCCTCCACTGTGGAGTGATCTTGGAGTTGGTATATGTAAGTAAGGGTGTGTGGGGGGCACAGCTCCCCACATTAGTGTAAGTTTAAAGTGTATGTTTTTTTTTTTTTTTTTTTTTTTTTTTTACCAGAACAGCAATTTTTCCCAGGGGAAAAAAAAATCGCTGTTCTGTGTTTTCGTACTTTTTGGTTTTCGAATTTCTTGGTTCGATATTACATCGTTCGAACTCCTGTGAGTTTGACAATGTAATATAGACCTACATGAAAACACTACTGAGCCCTCTGTTTGAATCTCTTCACCACCATAAGCAACAAGCCTTTGCGCACTTTAAATCAAGTTGTTCTGTAGCTTTTACTCGAGAAAATGTTTCTGCTTGTATAACATTACACTTTGAGCTAGTATCTACTTTGAGCTCTGCAGTACTTCCATTATTCCAAACAGTGCAAAATACTTCATTCTTTGCCCACAGATCTACTATATTGACTGTTTTACCATGCACAGACACACCATCAGCATAAAAAGTAGGGTTGCAGCTTTCTAATTGATCAACTTGCCTCTTAGAATGCCCTCTTTTAACAAAAGAATGTGCTTTATTTGATTTACAAAACCATTTGAAATGATTCCACTTATTGCAAGAATGATACTGCTAACCAAAAGCTAAGCACTTTTCTCTCTTGGGTTTGTGATTTCCACCACAATTACAACAGTTGACTATGAAGCTGGGTGGGGGCATATTTTTTTAACTTTGCTGACTCACCCTTGTGCTTCACTAAGCATGCTTTGGAATTTGCTGGAAAGACTCTGGGTTTCCCATATACTGTTAAAGAACATGCAATAGCTGCCATGTGCTTGGGCCTGTTTCTTTTAACCACGTGCTGCATACTATCAACATGAGCTTTGTCACTGTGCCTTCCACAGCTATTCCCCTTTGTAATCATAATTGTGTGCTATGAGCTTGTATATCTGACAAATCTGAATGGCCTTATTTAATGTTAAATCACTGTCTTGAAGCAAAATCTTTCTCACAGTGTCATTATTGATATCACACACAATCCTGTCTTTTATCAGCTCATCACTCAAAATTACCAGATCTGCACGTTTTAGCCTTTTTTTTTTCTCAGGGCAGTTATATGGTGCAAAAGTTTTACCATGCTTTTGATCCCTTGTGTAAAATAAGTGCCTTTCCATTGTAATATACATTTGGGGGTTACACATTTCTCTAAATTTATGTTTTAAGCACTCTGGGTCTTCCATTGTTTCAGCCAGTACCACTGTATAGCGGTCATATCTTAGAAAAACTTTTTGTTTTATTGAAAGCCCTCAAACAAAAAAATATATACCCCTAAAACCTATTAATTTAATACTGAAATGCAAAACTGTGTACATATTCAGATAATTAAGTTTTTCCATCCTAATAGGAACAATTGTCCCAAACTGACAGCCACACACTCAGACTTGGGTAACCTGAAAAGAAGGTTATCCTTGCTAAGACGCATGGTACATCATGTGTCTCTTAAGTGCTGTCTGTTTTTGTCTTCTCTTTATTGCTCTCCCAGACTGGGAGAACACTTGAATGCTTTCAGAAAACATTATCGCCTAGCCATTGGAAGAAAGAAGTATTCTGTTTTTATAACTGTTTATTAGATTGCCTCCATGGAGACATGAGAACCAGATACAGAGTTGCTTCTGCAAGCTTTCATTTATTTGCTAGAGGAAAACCTTTTATTATATTAAGTGTTCCTTTGTGTTTATTTTGTTTTCTCTTAAAACTTTTTACCAGATCCAACCAAGGGGCTTAATCCAGTCGTTCTCCTATGCAGGGATGAGAAGCACATCAGTTGTTTGAATTATGCTTTTTTCACCAGACTTTTATTTTTTTATATTGCAGTGCCTACATGTCTTAGAACTGAACAAGGAGAAAGAAAGCTGGAAGAAAAAAACAGGGGCACATGTTTACTTTAGTATTTGCATTACATTTGAAAGTAACTAGAGAAAACTTCACTTTATAGCATGCCGATTATGTCATGCATTATAAAAATACTAACATTAAGAACATTTTGTTTTACTTACCCTTAACTGTCTCCCTCCTTTTCCCCTCCAAGTGTTCTTCCAAACATTAATGACCTGAAGTAGGACAAATGCTTAAGTCCCCTGCAAGTTTAACAAAGTGAAAAAAGTCCAATATGGCCTGGCTTTTTTGTTCTGTCATGCTTCACAAATATAATTAGTGCTTTGCAATCCCATAGTTATCTTTCAGTTCTGAGTTGCTGGTTTTATTCCTGTTTATCTTCATCTCCCAAATCCAGTCTCTGTTTAATTTCCAGCATACTCTCAGCTCTTTAACTATTGTACTTTTTTTGTCTGTCAAGCATTTTCTGTTGAAACACTGGAAAATGTTTCACTGGAATGGTCTCTCAGTGGTCTTTATTACCAGAAGAATAAGTAGCAGAATGTCTTGGTTTCACAGCTTAGTTTTTGTTGGACAAATTTTTGTATTTCTTCCTTAGCATGCTTTGCATCAAAAAATGTTGTCCCTCCAGGAAGGAATATTCTGAAGATGGCTGGGTACAGCAGCTTGTATCTCACACCTGCTTCTTGACATTCCCTGATTAGTAGAATAAGTGTACTCTTCTGTCTGGTTTACACTGAGTAATAATTTTCCACAAACACTCTACTGTCTCCCACATTTAGTACTTTATCCTTCTGCCACAGTTTTGACAGAATCAACTCCTTCTGATGGTAGGTTTGCATCTTTACTATTGGAGATCTAGGTTGCTTTCTTGTGGCTAGGTTTGGAGCATACACACCATGTGCCCTTTCAGTTTACAACTCCTGCTGTGGAATACCAGTCCAATTGCTTATTTGTGCTTCTGTAAAATTAATACAGTCTGTTCCTCCTAGCTTCTCTGGTACAGCAGAAAATTTCAGTTTTCCCTATGTGCTCTGTCCTCTAATTCTGTTGTTTTTTTAAACATCTTTTCTTGAGCAGTCTCATATTCATCCAATCTTTCTTCATCTCAGTCTCTATTTGCAGTTTTATGAACTCATCTGAATAATCTGATTAAAGTTTCTTCCATTTTTCCAGCCTTTTGTTATTTAAGTTGATAAACTCCATCAGTGTTTTGTTTATTATTATTAATTAGCTTTAAGTGCATTTCACTTATTATCCCCTAAGTTACTGAAAGTCATGTCTTGCACCAGAGAGGGAGCTTGCTTTTTGCTGAACATCTGCAGAATTCTTCCCAGTCAGAGTATTTATCCTCACCTATTGTGAATGATTTTCTTTCAAGTTCTCTGAAATTATTTTTTGCTGGCATCCAGGCAGTGCACTTAATAGCCACTTACTGAAATTTCCCAAAAATATGAGTTTACTGGCTCTCTTCCAAGTTTTTCTATTTTCAAACTGGGAGAGCTGAAGTTAAGCTGCTTACTCCATGTGCTGCTGTCTTGGAAGTCTGTTAAACATGACTTTTGATAAACTTATGTGGGCTGCTAGAGTTCCCAGTATGAGTGGGTCCCTGTCAGTAAAATGCATGTTTTACAACTGGGGTACAATACTTAAGCATGTCTTTTGTCTGGATCCAATAAGATCAGCCCCATCAGTGGATGAGGTGTGTTTACCAGTTGCGTTAGGCATCAACCGTGGGGTGTAGTATTCTCTACATAGGAGAACAAGGATCATAGCAGGCAGTGTCAGGGCTAGCCAGGTGATTGGTGAAAAAAGTGGCTCTAGGTGATTTGGTCATAATGCAGATAGGCATGGATATTTGCCAGTGATAAGTGGGTGAAGGGCCAAGCCTATTCAGATATATGCCAGGAACCTATGCTGTTGGTAGAAGAGTCTTTGTGCTGCTTGGCCAGTTTGTCCTTGTCATAAAACCTAAAAGTCCTGAGTTAATAAGCTGCTGGCTGGTATCCAGTTTCCTAGCCTGAGTTACCAGAGAGAGATCTGAGTGAAATATGGATACAAAACCAATGAACCTGCTAGTTAAGGATTTCCACAATGAATATAGGTTTACTGATGAGGTGTAGCTCGGAAGTGGATGACATGATAGTAAGAAGATGACTAAACATTCTTTGTATCCAAGAGACAAGGTGGAAGAGGAGTGCAACAAATCCAGCAGTCCAGGTAGAAGGGCAATGTGGCAAAGCCACTTGGCTTGGGATCCATAGTCTATTACTTGGGGGGGGGGGCAGGGAAGGCTGGAAATGGTGTTAGAATTGTGTTAAGGAGAGTCTTCTGAAGACCGTAAGAGATGGTATCCAAATCTGTGACAGAATCATGGTAATCAGACGCCATTGTAATAAGGTAATTTTCTTAAGCTCAGCCAATGCACCACAGAAAGCTTGGGATGCCGAGAATAAATTAGTACATTCAAGCAGCATTTGCATGACCTTCTTTATAAAACAGGACAACATGACTTGATATTGGGATATACCTTACGACTACCCAGGCCCATGTAGGTGAGATGACAGGAATAAAGTAGATGCCATTCTAGAATGGCAAATATCTTGATGGTGGCCAAAACATTTTCACCATAACAGTCTATGCCAAAATCACATACAAGATTAGTGAATGTGCAACTCCGCTAGTCTTCCCCCCTAGTAAATAAAGAACATTGGGTCAGATCAGAGATTGAAAAGTCATCCCCATTGAAACAGGCAGCCCACAGCATAAATCACAATCATCTGCAAGCAGTGATTACAGAAAGCTACTCTGTCTGCAGAGACTGTGCTGAAGACCTAGAATTTGACTTGAGTGAAAACAGAAGAGTTCAAAGAAATATTCAGGAAATGCATATCTCAGGAAGAAGAGGAAATGGGTGGAGTCTAAGAGGAATGGTAGCATCTTGTAACGGAATATTGAAAACTGTGGTGCAGATATGTGGCCAAGCCAGGTATGAAATTAAAGTACGTAGGGAAAGCTGGTGGTGGAATGTAGAAGTCCAGAAAGTTATCCAAAGGAATGAGGAGCGAAGGAAAAAGTGGGAGACAAAAAAATTGGACCAGGCTAAGAAAAAATACTGTTTGGTTAACAAAGAAGTTGAGAGAGCAGTCATACTACCAAAGTGCCAGGCATCAGAGACACTCCGCCATCTTCTGGAAAGTGACTCGGCAGATGGCACAAAGAAACTTGTATCAGGTTGCAAAGTAAAGTCACAAAGATAAAGAAAATAGTCCTCAGACAGAATTCACATGAGATGTTGACCCCATATCTGCTCACCAGTCCACAGGACATCAGTCAGATATCTCTGAATGAAAAAATCCCAAAGAAGCTTTGCTGAACCATACACGGCCTTCAGTGAAAGAGAAGAAAAACCCCACCCTCAAAGCATTAAGAACAACAGTAAGGAAAATGAAGTTGGGGAAAATGACAGGCTCAGATGAAGTGACAGCAGAGATAATCAAGATTTTGGGCGAGTTGGAGCAAAAATGGCTTTTGAAGATACTCATAATGGTAGAGAGAGAAAGGTGTATCCCAGATAACTGGAGAACAAGCATTCTGGTAGCAGTGGAAAATATTGAAGGCATCATTAACAACTGTGAGCAGTACAGAGATAAAAAACTTCCCAATCCAGTAAAGTGCTCAAGAGGATGACTAATAAATGAATACGCAGAGCAGATGAATACACAGAAGTAGAATGTGAAGTGGGAGAGAAGCAGTTCGGATTCGGATCCGAATGCAGCACATTCAGACCCAATGTGTGTTGAGACAGTGTTGAAGAAGCTATAGATCATGGGAGAGTCCATCTAGGCTTTCTTAGATTTGGTGAGCAGATATGACAATGTCCCAAGAAAGTGGATTTGGGCAGTCTGATGATGGTTCGAAGTCCCAGAAACATTGATATAAGTGGTGTAAGATATATACAAGGACCCAGTGGAACAATTACGAGCAGGGTTCAGACTTGCAGAGGAGTTCCAAGTGGGAGTGTGTATTCATCAGGTTTCGTCTCAGATTCCTTTTCTGTTCATACTAGTGACAGATTGACTACATTAACAGGTTGGAGAAGAAAGATCAGCAAAGGTGCTGTATTCTGATGATGTGACTTTACAAATAGACTCTAAACAGGAACTTCAGCAAGCAATAGCGTAATGGAATCCAAAACTGAAGGCATATATGATGAAACTGTGTACAGACAAGATGGTTGTCATGACAGCAAATGGGAGAAACAAGAAGAAATTGAAAATCTGAGATATAAACTAATCTAGTGGAACAGGTTAACAGCTTAAGTTATCTGGGACAGGTGGTACAGGACAAGGAAGGTCTGGGTAGGAATGTCAAAGCTAGACTCAGATGTGCTGCTGACAACTGGTGCAGAGTGCCAAGGGTAGTATGTGATAGAAGAATGCCATAAAATATAAAAAGTGTACAAAACAGAGGTGTGACCAGTACTTCTGGGTGGCACCGAAATTTGGGCATTGATGTCAGAGCAGCTGAGAAAGCCAGAGATGGTAGAGATAAAGTGCCTGAAATGGATTGTAGCTTATACTCTGTGGGACAGACAATGTGATGGTGACATAGCAAAAGGGAAAGTAGCTCCATTTGCAGAGAGGGTCAAAGAGAACAGATTATTGTGGTTCGGGCACATGTGCAGGAATGCAGAAGACAATCTGGTGAAGATTTGCGAGAGACAGGAAAAAGGTAAGAGGAAATAAGTGCATCCAGCTAAGAGATGAATGGAGTGCATGACAGAAGATTTGTAACAGTCAGGCATGAATGTAGAGGAAGGTAGCAAAGTGACACTGAATCGAGAGTGATGGCAACAGTTGATGCCACACCCCAAATGCATGCAGAAAAAAGGGGAGATGATGACAATGATGATATGAAGGAATTAGCAACAAATCCTATGTTGTGCCTTATGTTCATTTTGATGGTTATCTGCTATGCAGCAAATCTGATCCTGCAACTTTCACTTAGATGCTTCTCCAGCAGTCAGTTCTGTTCTCCCATAATGCTGTGTGATCGCATACTATCTCAGATCTCAAGTGCCTCTCTTTGACTTCAGACACAAGCTTACACCACTCTACATTAATTCGGATAAGTTTTTTTGTTTTTATTCTTTAAACTTCTATTGTGCTCTTTGACTCTCCAGTACATTATCTTTTCACCTCCTTTATTTGGTGACTGACCATTTTTACTGTCTTTTTAAGTCTGCTTCTTTTTTCCCTTTTCAGAGGCCTGCCCAAACCCTTTTTCTTCCAAGGGCTTGCTCTGAATTCATTTCTGTAATGCCTGCACTTTCATTTAAAAAGAAGTCTTAATTTTAATTTTTTCTACACTAGAACTGTTTTTCTAGCCAAATTCTTTGCTGTGGTCATGTTATCCTAATCTCAATGGAAGAGGCGTCAGATTTCAAAAAATGCTTTAAGTGTAGGCATAAAATTCCACTGCAAGGTCCGCACCAACCACCAAGAGTACATCATATGTCTCAGACCAGAGTATTTGGATGTTGAGTGCGACATTTGTGCTGCTTTTGACCTTTGGTCTATTAGGAACTGGCACAATAAGCTTATTCTGAAAGGCCTTCCTTCCCCGGTGGGATTTTTGGCCACTTCTACTACACACCAATTACCAAAAAGTTGTGATAAACAGGATCTAAAAATTTTTTTGATAAGGTTAGACAATGGGCAAAGCTGAAAGAGAAGTGGAAGAAGGTTTCTCAGTCATCTCCCGCCACTTCTCCAGTCTCAAAAAGTGGTAAAGACTTTTATTTGTTTTTTCATTGGCTCTGATGGCTTCAGATTTGACAATGTCTTGACTTTTGCTGCCAGCCATCATTAACACCAAATCTGTAATAACACCTGACAAGACTCCAGGAAAAGCTAAACCCGCTGAGAGGGAGCTCTTTGAGCTTCATCAGCTCCAGACCTCTTTTGTGCAGCATCTGATAGTTGTACTAGGCCCTCCAGAAGCATTGTTGACTTTGATTAAGATTGGGTGATGAAGGCCTTTGTGAAGGGAAAAATAGATAAGGGAGTGATACCATACTCCACCACTCCCAGGCCAGACAGGGGTGCTTTTACATTTGCTTCTTCACTAGCTCCCATTAGCGAGACAATGGTTAGGTTGCCAAGCTGTCTGTGATGTCAGCCTTTCAATGTGACCTGGAGCCAAGCATTCAACACCAAGTTCTTAAAGCCACCTCTGCCATTGACCTGTTCAAGTCCATTTGTAGCATTGTGTTCTTTGATCCTAAATACCTTGACATTGGTCTTTGTATTGTATCTGACCATGCCTCGGCTTTTGGGGTGTAGCCATCCATTCCCTCTCCTTTGTCATCCTTGCACTCGAGATGACTCGCACAATGACTTTCTTGGTGCCTTCAGTATCAACCTGTGCATTCATTACATTAGATAGGATTCTAACCTACCATCCTTTGTAGGAAGGGGAAGATTTTTCTGTTTCAGCTCCACCTTTGCATACTGCTCCCTCTGTTGCCTTCAGTCCTTACCATCAGCCCCAAGGACTGACAACCTCTGAAGGTCTTGGTCCTACCCTTTAGTAAGGGCACAAGGACATTTCCAGCTCTTTGGACAGTTCTCCCCCTGAAGTGCAACAGAAGTGCAAGTGTAAGAGAAGGCACTTAGTTTCCCCTGTGAAATATCTTACTGAGGATACTGACCTGGATGAAGGTGAAGGTTCTCTGTGCTTTTTCTCTTTGGCAAAGTCATAGAATTGATGAGATGGGAGTGGGGGGAATGGCCCACTGTTAAACTTTCCCCTTGATAAGAAAGTGTTCATTGGGGCCTACATAGCTTCTTTTCAGTTTTGTCTCCTGCTGACAGATCTGATAGATCTGGTCATGGAGAAGGCATGGCAAGACATGGATGTGATAGATCCTTTTCCTCAGAAATCGGACAAAATGTTCATGTCACCCAAGGACCATCCCTAATGAAATATGGGACCTCTGATTAGATTACATTACATTGTAATTTCAGCAGCCATAAATGAAAGAGCTCTATGTCTACCCTTTTAATAGGGAATGTACAATGATAGGCTTGGGAATGTTTTCCCTCTGGGTGCTAAATTATGTGTGTCATATGACTCTGTTCAGCAGCATCATGCTGAGCAAACCTTGCATTCCCTTTGAATCCCCCTCACACCAGATGCCAGGAAAATAATGGAACCCCAGTTATCCTCCATTCTGTCCCTGACAAGCCTGCCCTTGAGAATGTTGTCTAATGTATTCAGTGGCACACTGAGAGCAGTAAGCAGTGGTAAAGAAATACATCCTCATACTTGCCTGGGATTATGCAACTTTGAAAACAACTTTAAAGTATTCTTCCCGAATGCCTATTATGATGGATAATCCTTATTTGTTCCAGAAGTCAAGAATGTTCTTACATAGAGTGAGCAAGAAGACACAATCTGTCAATGGAGTTAACTTTTTTACCTCTCAAAGATCCAATTTCGTAAATCAGGGAGGTAGCATAACCTTCTGTTTTAAAAGATTGTACCATTTTTCCTTTGACTGTTCTTCCAGCAAGACACTGCCAGGAAGAGGGTGTAACTGTAATAGACTACAGTCCAGGGGCATAGGGGTCTGCATCCCACTCTGGATTTAGTCACAGGACACTTTTCTTTTCAACCCCCCAAGCATAGTCAGCAGACAATTCCTGGTCGAAGAAAATGCCCAGAGGCTACATTATTCTTTTTTTTTTTTTTTTACCCCTCCCACCAAATTTGCAATAATGGCTCTCTGAAATAGCTCACCCCATCAAAGAAGGGCTGCAGTGCAAGAAATGTCCACAGCTTTTACAAGAAAGAGTGTTGGAGGTAAATTCAGAATGTTCTGCATTAAGATCAGCGGTAGCCTAAGCTGTATGGGTTGTATCATATCAACAATATGACCACCAGCCATTTTCTGGGTACCTTGTACTCACTATAACCACTGTGTGGCTCAGAAAATAACACATAAAGGCATAGATTAGGGGGCCAAAAGCTTCAGCTATTGGCCAAAAGCTTCAGCTATTTCTTGACACTGAAGTGCACATCATCTGTGGGCTTCGTGGAACTAATGGTCAGCTAGTATCCTTTAAGGCTAGGCAAAGTCCCCTTCTGGTGAAACATTTAAATGTTTCATTTTTATGGGGTGAAATTGCTTTTTTTTGTCAAAAAATGTATTTTTTGCTAGGAAATATTTTTTGAACTGTCATGTCTGTTCAAGAGATTTTCACTTGAATGCATCTATGAAAAATACTGTGTAAAAACTGCTTTTCTTTTTATTTTTAACAGTTCTACAAAGGTTTATTTAAGGATCAGGATATTTTGTTTTTGGGGACTGTCACTGTAATTTTCACTTTGGAGCTGTACTTTCTGTCAGGAGGCTAACTGACTCATCCTAGCTTCACTCCCCAGCTTTCATATTTTTTTTTCTCAGCTTAATCACAGAGCAGTGTTCAGTCTGTTCTCTCCTTCCATCTGCAAAGAAGACAAATATTTCTAGGTAGCCTTTTAGTGTCAGGCTGGTGCTCTGTTACTCAGCCACCAGTCTGCTGTGTCCAAACTTTGTTCCTTGGACCTTGTGGTGTAGCTCCTTGAGGAAACCAGTAAGGACTGAGAATTAGACAATTCATTTGGCAGTAAGATTGTCTTGTCAGGACAAGGGAGAACCACTTTTTACTGATCTTGGGGAAAGAAGCAGGTGATGACTTGCAGCATAGCCAGGCTAAGGTGCCTGATTCCCAGGTAATTGTCACTGGCATAGGTTGGTCTTTTCAAAGGGGTGGGGTGGGGGGACTCCCGTGAAAAAAAAATGAAAACAAAAGTGTTTTCTCCTCTTTGTTTAATTGTGGATGGGGAATAATTGCTGGGATTTGGCAAGGGATTACTCTCTGCATTTAATGCTTTCTTCACTTTCTCCTATGAGGAAAAGAAAAATATTTCCCTTGGATTACCACTCTTATTCATAGTCAGAGGAAAAGTGTATGGAAGGGGGGGGGGGGAGTGTTTTTCTGTTGTGATTCAACCTCAAATTAAAACTTTTTATTCTGAGGAAAGTTTTTCCAGATTTTATGCCATGAGGGTTATCTTTTTTGAAACTATAATTTAAGTGAAAGAATCGTTTCAGTGGGAACAAAATAATATTCCAGTCTTCAGTAAGCATATTGCGATTTGTTGCATCTTGATTTTCCTCAGCCTGTCGCAGCTCCTCCAGTTACACCTGCATTAAAGAAAACTTTTGGTGCTTATTGTCCTGACAGGTAGACTCCTGCCCCTAAAAAGACTGACAGGTTATACAAAGTACCTCATAAACATGCACACACATACACACTCACCTTTTAGTCTAATTTCATATCTGACCCTGCAGTTATTTTCTTATCAAAGATATCTACTGCCCAACATAGCATGAATGATAACCTTCTGACAAGGACAGTAAAGCTTTTGATACATTTGAGAAGAAAGTTTACACTTTTGGTATTTTAATTTACAGAATTTTGAACTGCCAGGCTTGCATATTCATTTCTTTAATGTATTCTTTGAGAATATGAGAAAGTTAGCTGTTAAACTTCCTTCTTCAGAGGTTAATCTTCATTAAATTCCTTAATTGTGTCTACTACTCAGGCAACCAGTCTTTAAAATGCTATTATGAGACTGCTGATGTATCCATGGCTGCTGCTGTGTTTGTTATTAGAATATATTCTTGTTTCCATTCTTAAACTGTACCAGAATATGTTAAAGCTAAGATTTTAAATCCTCTCCTCTGTTTGCCTTTTCTGCTGCTGATATCCTAAACAGATTTAATGAAAGAGGAAAATGTATTCAAATCTTTCAGCCTTCCTTTTCAATGTTTAGTGAAAACTTCACATCTAATTTGGGTCCTTTTTTAAAAAGCAAAGTAAACAGTCATAACAAGGGTGTAACGAGCAGAATTTCAAAAAGCAGTGGCAAGGAGGCTCAAAGTAAAAAAGGAATCTGACTGATGTACAAGTTATTA
This sequence comes from Protopterus annectens, assembly GCF_019279795.1. Taxonomy (NCBI): domain Eukaryota; kingdom Metazoa; phylum Chordata; order Ceratodontiformes; family Protopteridae; genus Protopterus; species Protopterus annectens. The sequence continues at coordinate 709,160,142 of NC_056750.1, read as the reverse complement.
CACCATTAAAGTCCAACTAGCAGAAATTTCATACTACAATACAGAGCTGCGTTCTAAGTCCGTAGCTTCTGTTAAGATGTGTAGAGCCATCTTGAAGGACACTTGCCTCTTGAAGCTAACAATTAAGGAACCTGCTGAGATCTCACCTTTACACTTAACGATCTAACCAATGCCCCCTTTGAGCCTGCTTCCCCTGTCTCTTTAAAACTCCTGTCATGGAAGACTATTTTTAGTAGCCATCACATTTGCTGCAAGAATTTCTGGATTGCAGGCTTCGTCTTTCAGGCAACCCTACTTGATTCTCTCCAAGGACAGGGTCTCTCTTGGACCTAACCTGTCATTCATGCCCAAAATAGCTTCAGGGATGGCCTTGAATCAGTCTGCTCACTTGCTTGTTTTCTTTGCTAGCCTTTCCAGTCAAGGTGAATATATCTCACTTACTTTGGGTGTGCTTTGTCAGTTCAAATTCTAACTACACTGCCACAACTACACAAGCTATTTGCAAAAGAAATGAAATGTTGGTCATGCTTCCAAAGGCCATGCTGGGATCCATTGTCACCAAAATGACCCCCTCCAAATGTCTGTTAGATTAACACCTTCATCTATGCTTCCAAAGGATTAACATTACGTTCTTAAACAAAAAGCTCATTCAGCTACAGTTGTTTCAACTTCTATAGTCTTTTTGTAATATTCCACTGCTGATGGCATTTGCACTGCAGTGATGTGGTCCATAATGCATACCTCTATCAAACATTACAAAGCTGACCTTTTATCAAAGTGACAGCTGCCTGCGGTTTCGTCATCCTCAAAGGTATCTTGCCGTAACACAATCCAGGATTGATAGTTGCCAGGGATTCTGTCCCAACAATCAAGACAGATGGAGGGGACAATACAGAATACAAAGGTTATGCACATCTTGATGTCCCCCCCCTTCCAAATTATCACCTACATTTCTGGAAGTACCTAGAAGACCTAAGCCTGAAGCCTTGTGCTCAAGTTTTGAACTTGCATGCTAGGCAAACTCTATCTGAAAAGGGGTACATTTGAATAGCATCATTAGAGAATGGAGAGTTCTAGCGCTGGAGAAACATTTGAGTGAAAGTTATCAGATCTGCTGTAATCAGTTTCTGCCTCAATGCCCTGCCACACAAAATGGAAAAAATGTAGCAAGCAGTTGTTAGTTTCTGTCTCAATGCTGTGCCACCATTTCTGCCTTATTGCCCTTCTACTTGCATCCACTGAAGAATGATCAGCTTCTTCTGATCTTGCCCCACCCCTAACACTTTTTTTTTGCCTCAGGCCCTATTGCCCCACCTTAAATACACTGCTTGATGCTAGATAGCTTCTAACTAGGGCATTGTCTAAAAAATGTGAAAACAGAAAAATGAAACAAATAAGATGCTTGCGTATTAAAACAGAACTTTTGGCTTTCCTAAATTTCAGTTTCTGATACTGCACTGAGTGCACTTGTCTCTGGGCTGTCTTCTACACTTTCATACTGTCCTCCTGTGTAAATTAGTAATGATGGAATAGTAAACCAAATAACATTAGCAGGACTGAATAACAACATTGTAATAGGTTCATAGGTAGGTACTAGGCTATCTGCCCGAGGGCATTTATAAGCCTAGCCAGAGGGGTGTATTTTCTGTTGCCATCCACTCGTCAAGGTTTCTCTTTAAGAGTGTTAGTGAAGGGCGATGCCTGATGTAATTTGGAATTTTGTTCCTAAGCATGGGGAGTCTCTGTGATAGGAATCTATCCCTCCAGCATGTTCTTGGCTCACAGTGACTTGGATTTCTTTAGGTGGAGCATGTCCATCAATTCTGAGTTGGACATGGCTTTGTAAGGCAGGCAGAGATCACCTCTGAGTAAGCGATATGCCACTGAATACAGCCAGAGTTTTTTCAGTCTGCCTGCATAGGACATATGTTTGAGACCAGTAATCCTCTTGGTGAGGTACTTTTGTGGTCTTTCCAGCTGTTGGAAGTGTCTTGTGAGGTACATCCCAAATGGGGCATTGTACTCTATTAGATGGGTCTGATGAGTGACGAGTAGAGGGGCACTATAACCTCTTTATTCCTAGATGCGAACCCTTTAGTAATTAGATGGGCCACACAGGATTTCCTAACTACTTTGGCAATATGATTGTCAAAGGAGAGAGTACTATCTACCTGGGTCCCCTGATCTCTTATTACCTTTTCTGTATTAAGGGGGCTACCACCTATGTGGTAAATCGTGGGTGTTTTGTTTTTTTCCAAACAAGATGACTATGCATTTTTTGGCATTTAGCTTGAGGTCATGACTTTGACACCAGGTGTCCGTCTCAGTAAGGCCCTATTGGAGGATGTTCGTGTCAGCCGGAGAGTCAATTATGGCTCCCAGTTTGCAGTCATCAGCAAACTTTGTTAGCCATAGTCCTCCTGTGTTTGCCTGTACTTCTGAGAAGTATATGCTGAACAATAGGGGCCCAGGACCGAGCCTTGCGGGGGCACCACTTGACTGGTTTAGAGTTGGACCTGGAGCCCGCTATTCTTATTGAGTGAGTTCTGTCTGTAAGCCAGTTGACAACCCATCTCGTGACGTAGGGGTTTAAGTTCAGGCTGGTGAGTTTTTCTGTAATACCCGAGTGGGGAATGGTGTCGGAAGCCTTGGCGAGGTCAAGGTAGGCTGTGTGAACCACCTTTCCCCCTCATCTATGGCCTTGGTGACTGTCTTGAAGAAGTCAACCAGGTTTTGTAGGCAAGTGTTTCGAGGTTCCCAAAATATTTGCTAATGATTTCCATGATGATGCGCGTCATAGCCTTGCAGACCAGGCTAGTCGGGCTTATGGGGCGATAGTTACCAGGGTCAGTTGTGGCCCCTCCTTTGTGGAGATGAATAACTGTTGCTGTGCGCCATTCTGTAGGCACATAGCCTGTAAAGAGGCTGAGGTTGAACAGCGTGTTTTGGGTGGGGGGGGTTAGTTCGTTCTGTAGTTCTGCAGCCTGGGACACCATCTGGTCCCATTGATGCTGTGTTTTTGGCTTTTGAAACGGCTGTTTTTACCTGTGCGTCTGTGATTTTTGGGACACTACACTTTTCTGGTATTGTTGTGGGCCCTTTTGGAGGTGAGAGGTGGGTGAAGTTTGCACTGAATCTATCTGCCAGGATGTTGGCAATATCAGTAGGTTCAGTATATTTTGTGCTATTTTGCACAAGTTCAGTGCATATCTGCGAGTTGCCACTTAGATTCTTAACAGAGCTAAAGAAGGCTTTGTGGTTATCTTTTGAATCCTTGGCTATTTTTCTTTCAAAGTTAGCCTTGGATGATTTCATGAGGGACCTCAGTTTCTTACTGATACTGATCAAGGATGTCTTTCCTTCTTGGGATTTGCTTTTTTTCTGAACTAGTTTTCTCCTCCTATTGTATAGTCTGTTTATTGCAGGGGTCCACCAAAATGGTTTCCTTCTCTTAGAGGAGTGAGTCTTGGTTTTGCTAGGGATGGCACGATCCATGCATCCTTGTAGGTGCTCATAGAGTGCATTTGTAAAGGTTTCTGCATCTTGGGCAGCATTATCCTTTAGCGTGGGGGCTGTGAAACTCAATACATCTGTCTTAAGTAAGGTGAAATTTGCTTTAGAAAAGTTTTTTACTGTGGTTTCCTTAGTTCGGGGGTGGTGATGGGGTGTGGACATCCAGAGTGATTAGTTTATGGTCTGATCTAACCAGTGACGGGTTGACCTCTGGTGTGGAACACTTGTCGCCGATGTTGGTGATGACCAAGTCCAATATGTTTTCACCTCTGATAGTGGAGTTTACCAGCTGATCCAGGGCGTTTGAGTTGATGAATTCCAGGAAGCACTGGGCCTGGGAATTTGTACTCTAGTAGTTTTCCCAGTGAATGGTAGGGTAATTGAAATCGCCCAATATCAGGGTGTTTGGTAGGACCTTCATGTTTTCCAGTGTCTCCAGAAAGGTGGAGTGGTGGTCCTGGGTCATGGAGGGTGATCTGTAGCAGGCCACAATTTGCATTGCAGATTTTCCCAACGTTAGTTGCACAGGGATGATCTCAGAGGTATCATGCTGCACCACTAACCTGGAGGTGTAGGTATCCTTGATGAATATGGATACACCCCTTCCTTTTGTGTTTCGGTCTGTGTTCTGTGGCCAAAACGTGTGGTATGAGTTGTAGCCTGGTAGTGCTGGGATGCTCTCTGGAGCCTTGAACTAGGCTTCAGTTACTGCACAGATGTCGACGTTCTCCATACTGAGGAGTGCTTTGCACGCGTGCATTTTGAGATTTAAACTCTTGCTGTTGAGTAGCATAATCCTCAGTTTTTTGTTAATTGTGCTGTTTATGGAGGTGGATTTGACTTTTGAGCCTTGCCTAAAAAGGCACTATGAGGGCAGCAAGAGCCTTGGCCAGTATTTGAAAGTATAGGAGTGACAGGTGCAAGCCATCTCTTGCGAAGCAATGCGGCTTGTCGAGTATGTCGTCCTAGGCTGACAGACACTGGATCCCCTTTGAATGACACCAGAAGCTTAGCCAATTGTTGAAATTGATCATGTTTTCTTTATACTGAGATATCATTCTTGGTGAGGGCAGGATGCTACTCAGGGTCAGGGTCATACCAGCGTGAGCTACATGATCAGAGAGCTCTTCTATGTCTCTTTTCATGTAGCCCAGAGAGGTACGTCTCTGGTCATTCACACCAACATGAACAATGACAGAGTCATATTTGTACTTGTTCTGGAGTGACCTGAGTGCTTGTGTTATGTGTCGGATTCTGGCTCCAGACGGGCAATGAACAGTAACCTTCTTCTTGTCCAGCCTAGTGAGTGGGACGTCAGTGTGCCTAACTATAGAGTCACCTATTACTAGTGTGTTAGGTATGCTATTTTGCCTTAAGGGCTGTGATTGTGCAGCATGTTAGGTATGCTATTTCACCTTAAGGGCTGTGATTGTGCAGCACACTGATTTTGTGTTTTATGTGTTGTCTGGTTTGTGACTGGAAGTGCAGGTTGTTTGGGTGTCTGCTTTGGAGGTCTCTGATGCTTTTGCAGGTTTTTCTTTAGAGCCTCCGAGTATGATTTTGTGTATTTGTATATTTTTTGCCAGTACTGTTTTAGTAGGTCTGTGTGCAGCTGGAGTTGTGGTGCAAGTGTTAACCTTCTCCTCTTGACTGCCCGTTCCAGTCTTGGGTGGAGACAGCTTAGCTTCCAGTTTGGCTGTATAATTGCATCTCTCGCATATGTTAGTGTTTTGTGGTAGGAGGAAAGGTTTGTCAGTGTACATGAGGCAGTGGTAACATTCTCAGGATACCCAGATTCACCAGCTGGACTGGTGAGTGCACCTGAAGTTGCCCTTTGGTCATGTCTGAGTAGTAGGGTGAGCTGCTTAGTCGCTTGGTTGGTGAGGGGTGAATAAATAGCTTTGCCTGCTGGGCAATCAGTGTCAGGGTATATTAGTGCTTGCTATTAGGTCTGAGCAAGTGCTGGGCTGTAAGATGCTTTTTGAGTGCTTACGTTGAGAGTTAGACTAGTTTCAGAGGAGACTTAGTGGAGCCGGGAATAATTTAACCGTAGCTAACCGGCACTGCCCGGTGCGCAAAACCGTGCAAACACGTTTTTTATAGTAGGGAAATGAAAGGGAAATTAGCCCAAAATGGCCATTAAACTACTAACGTCTGGCCTGGAACCACTACTCCAGGGACAGATAGGTTGCTCAAAGCTCCCCTCTCTCACAGGTGAACAGAGAAACTTCTTTCTATCCAAGTAAGGTATGGGCAACTCAGAAACTAGTATCACAGCCCTGAATTCAGCACTAGCCTGAAAACTGGAATATACTAGCTTAGAAAGGTGGGAAACAAAGAATTAGTTTTTTTGTTTTTTTGAAAAGATCAGGCAAAACAGTAAAAAATACACTTAAAGCTTTAAACAACTATAAACTATCAGAAAAGGCTATCACACTTTAGTGTGTAGCTTACAACAGTTAAATTATTTAAACAAAAACAACTTTTTAAAAGTGCAGGCAGTCAAATAAGTACAATGTGAAAAAAAACAAGCTTTTAAATCACAGTAAACGCTGCAAAATCTGTGTTTTGGCGGAAAACAGTTAAGTACAGCAAGAAAGTACAGAAAACTGATACTTAATCACTCCAAAGTCTCTCTCCTAAGCTAGAATGCTTGTATCAGTTTAAGGCTTTCTAGTTGATTAGTTACAGGATAGATGGGAAACGAGCGCAGATGTGGTCTTTTAAACCAGAAAGTTGAAAGAGACAGACAAACGGTCCAAATGGTCAATAAACTACAATTTTGGGCCAAGAACCTCTCCTTTCATGGTAGACAGGCTACCTAGTGCTTACCACTCCCACCGATGAGCTAGAAGGCTTTCCTCCAACACAGAAAGGCTTGCCGGGCTCAGAAGCTTACCAACAGTCCTGGATACAACCACTCTGTATCTGGACTAGGCTAGTTACAGGAAAGATGGAAAACCAGTGCAAGTGCGGCTTTTAAACCGGAACATTGAAAGAGATGGGAAAAAACTGCCCAAACAGCCAATAGCTACAATTTCTGGGCCAGAAACCACTCCTCCTGTGATAGATAGGTTACCTAGTGCTTACCACTCCCACTGATAAGCTAGAAGGCTTCTCTCCAACACAGAAAGGCTTGGGGGGCTCAGAAGCTTACCAACAGTCCTGGATACAGCAAATCTGTACCTGGATTACACTAGTTATATGAAAGGTGGGGACCAAACGCAAAATGGGCTTTTAATCAGAAAGTAGAAAGAGATGGAAAAACTGCCCAAATGGCCAATGAACTACAATTTCAGGGCCAAAACCCACTCTTCCCATGGTAGATAGGCTACCTAGTGCTTACCACTCCCACTGATAAGCTAGAAGGCTTCCCTCCAACACAGGAAGGCTTGGGGGGCTCAGAAGCTTACCAACAGTCCTGGATTCAGCAAGTCTGTATCCGGACTTGACTAGTTACAGGAAAGGCAGGAAACAAGCTTAGAATTTAATTATTTATTTATTTATTTATTTTTACAGAAAAGCAGCTAAAACAGCAGTAAATACAATTCAAATTGTAGTGCAAGCCAGCACACCCGAGCGTGTAGCAACACTACGGCAAATACAGTTCAAATAAATGCAATTAAATTAACAAATGACTAAAAAACAAGTGCAGAAGGCAGTAAATTAGAAGGCTACTAACAAGCAGTAATAAGTGTAGAGTAAGAGCGACTGAACAGATAGCATGCAGAAGAGCAACTAAGACAGTTACAGTAAGAGCAGATGAATAAGATATATATATATATATATATATATATATATATATATATATTTTTTTTTTTTTTTTTTTTTTTTAGGTAAGTAACAGAGCAGGATTAAGAGGCTACAGGGGTTGTCCTTCCCAAATGCTCTCTTTGTACACAGTAGGAGTGCCTGAAATCAGAATATGATCTCACTGCACTCAGTTGAGTGAGCAAATGAGATGGGCCCAGAAGGAGTATCGAAATACAAATCTACAAGAGTGGCGGGCAATTTCAAAGCCACCAACATTAATACCAAAACAAGAACAGTGAGGGTGGGTGGGGAACTAAGTGTAGAGAGACAGCCACAACTTCAGTTCAGTTAATATAAATATATTAAATACAGTACTATATGCAAAAGAGCAGATAAAAGTGTATATAAGGCAAGACAGGATGTCAGTGATGAGCTGAAAGTACCCCCCACTGCTATCAATGGCTACACAGAAATTCTAAAAAGTACTCTGTAGAGAGACAGCCACAACTTCATTTGAGTTAATACTCAGTGAAAAACACAAATAAATAAGTTAAATACAGTACTATATGCAAAAGAGCAGATAAAAGTGTACTTAAATTCACTTACTGATTTCAGGTAGATGTTAGCCGGCCAAAGATGTGATATTAAGCAGAGATAACTCAAAATGTACCACTTATATAAGGTAGCAAACTCTTCATCCATACATTGTGAATTTATAAACTGCACACACAATTGCAAATATGTAGCACAAAGGAACTGTAAGTTGTAGAATTGTTAACAGATTTAAATGATGGTGTTTAAAAGCGCAATAAGTTATAAAAAGCATTAAATTCACTGAACTGTTAGACTAGAAATCCTAGACATCTTATGTAGTTCAAGACAACATTTGCAGCAGTTTATTAAAGCAGCTGAATCTTGGCTGGGATTCTGTATGTGCAGTCTTCATATACTGTGTTTGATCTTGTGGTTTTTCAGATGCTGTCTGCACAGTTTACATGCCCTCCCCATGATCTTGTGGGTTTTCTGCATGTACTCTGGTAACCACCCATTTTCCAAAGACATACTACATGTAAATGCGCAATCCTCTGAATTGACCATGAATGCACGTGTTGTATCTAAGTGAGTGTATCTCCTGCAATAGCTGGTGCCCCATCCAGGATTATTTTCATGGCTTGAACCCATCAAGTGGATAGGTTGTAGCTGATGTCTTGCTTTATCCAGTTTGTTGTCACAGGGAAACAGAATGATTGAATTTCCTATGAAAACTGGATAAGTGAAGTAGTACACAAAGCAGAAAATACTGTGTAGTCTATAGTCACACACATGCTGTATTATTAATTTTAGTAGCTTTTTGGCTGATATGTATGTCAGAGAAGTTGCACCAGTGTGTGGTGTTTAAGCATGACTACTAATTTTGCAAGAAGAAGTAATAATAGATGAGGTTTTATTATCTAGGGAAACAAATAGGATATCTTGCAGTTGTATATATGACTATTAATGTCTAAAGAATTTTGTGACATAAAGTCCACTAGTTGTTGGAAAAGAAATATTATACTAGATTAGATCTGGTGTATATAGTGATGTGTTGAAATGCATACGCTTATGTTAACTGATATGAAACATTGACATTTGATTTGCTTTGAGAAGTGTGAATATGACTGGTCTGATGTTTCATTTCAGACTGCTTTAATGGGTGTTTCACTTTGTATTGTTGGAATGTGTTTGTTAAATGGATTTTACTTATCCCGTGTTGTTAGGACTTAAGATTTTATTTAGAGTGAGACAGAAATTCTGGGTTAGAAGAACATGTATGATATGATATTAAAATAACTTTACATATAACTGGGAATGTATGAAAATCCCCAAAGAACAATTCAGTGTGGCTCTGCTTAACGCAGTATTATGTGATATCAAAGGTTCTCTCAGTGCTGTCAGATAATGGATGAAACAAATTATTGCACTGACAAACTCTATGATAACCTATAATTTTGCTCAAAGCTGAAACAACCTGAACTGTTTTCTAACAATCTGAATACATTCCCCATGATGCTTTACATGCAGTTATGTTGTTCTCTGTAATTTGGCAGTTATCTTCTGGTTTAACTCTTTTCATCACATCAGTTACTTTAGAACTTTTTTCTTCTACGCTAATGTCAAGGATATCAACTTAAAGCTCTTAAGTCTAAGTCACAAAGAGTTCCCTCAGACAGCTTGAACAGATCCACAGTTTGTCTTTGCTAATCAGTTGATTTAGGGACATTGCTTACTTTAGAGTGTAAGCATGTCAGTTTTTTTGTGGCTGGATCCTTAATCCACTAATTTTTCTACTTAGTGTAGTTTAGAAATTACTATAAACTAATATTTGCCATTATCTGATACTGTACAAATATCCTGAAAACATTTACTGTTCCTGGAAATACACATTATAAAATCCTGCTGAGTGGGTTTGAATGAGATGCAGCAATGAAGGTGATACATTATATTCATTTTAATTAACCTTTTCCCCCAGAACACTAGGTCATTCTACAGATGAATACCACCTCACAGATTTTTATGAGTGATAAATGCTGCTGCTTAGTTCCTAAAGTTGAATAAAATCCTCAGAGGTAGATGCATCTGCACCCCAGCTTCGGAAATTTGTGCCGAAGTTCTTTAAAAACGGGATGCAGTTCTTCCATTAAAAAGGCTTTTAGTTCATTTGCAGTGATTCTAGTAGAAGAATGTACTTGTCTGTGATGCTACATGGCTTCAGGTGTAATTGATTCTATCCTGACATACTTAGACTGTACTGGATGATGTTGTTCCCTTGTGTAGTCACTCAGGCTTTTCTGTTTCCTTTTGCTTTCTTTTAATACTTGGTTTCCCTCTTTTAAGTTCCATTGTGGGGCTGTACATTACTGCTCTGCTTGTGTTTATTTTGCTACTCCTGTGTGTTTCCATCTTTGTGTGATCATCAAATATGTATATTTACAGCCTTTGCACTATCCCCCCCTTTTGGTTTCAAAACCCCAACAGGAACAATATGGTTACTGTCATAGCCATATGATAGTATGGCAGTGGGACACAGAGGTGACCTTTTTTTGCAGGTGGACACCTGGAGCAACCGTGAGTATTGGTTAAGGGAAATCTAAGAGTCATTGCAGTTTGGATGCAGTCTACATGGCCTGAGATGGCTAAAGGTATGAGCAAAGGGATATTTGAGGTGGACTTCTGCCAGATTAAAACTGTGTTGTAGTACATGGAGTATACTGATTGTGCTTCGAAACTGAGAGAAAAATAACCTTGTTATAGTAGGATTCATATGTTGGATGGTAGATATAACAAGCATGTAGTGCATGGAATGTGCTGATTACACTCGGATATTCAGGAAAAAGACAAACCAGTTAAGCTCTAAAGTGGTGTGAGACCCGACCTTAAATGTTAAGCACCCCATGCTAAAGTTGTTAATGTTGGGTCTAGCATAAGGCAGTAAAATCTGCCCGTATTGTACAGCAAATGACAATGGCAGAACAAAAGATTTTTCTGCCTGCTGTCCATACAGATAAGATGTCCCTAACTTTCTGTTATAAGCCTAAAAAGTACCTTGATTATTAGGAAGTGTGTTCATCTCTTTTTTTCTAAAGGATATGAAGTCTGTAACTTAAATGTATGTCATAGGTTTGCTTATCCTAATTACAATTAAGTCGGCTTATTAGGCTGGGATATTCTTTTTCCCAAGCCTCTGAGGATTCTGCAGTGTTGTTTACATATTGTTAATACTTGTTTCTTTCAGAGTTTATTTCAGTATTGTTTGTACTGAGTTGCACTTTTCACCTTGTATGCATATGTACTTTTTTGTCTTGTTCTTAATAGTTGCATGTATATCATTTGTGTAATTCATACTTGGATAGTCACTGAAACCGGAGTCAAATTCATTGTATGCATGCTTACTTGGCCAATAAATCCGATTCAGTTGTGTTCTCAACATGGATTCCAAGATTCAGCTCGAGAGTGAATTTCTTGGCACCCATTTCTCAAACACACAGTAAGATGGTTAGCATGCCTCTAAGAGTATATATGAATAATATGCACCAGTTTAGAAAGATTGCCATTAAACTGCTTTTTGATAACTCCAGATCACAAAAAACTTTTAAGCACAATGATTTTAGCAACAGAAAGAAGAAAGGGCTATTGAAAAACTTACAGAGCCTATAACGAGAAAAATATTATACATTGTAAGCTATTTTGGAAATTTTATGAAAGAAAAAGGTGGAAATGAAGAAAGGGCACAAATGGAAATATTTATGGAAGACATGTAAGTATGCCAAGGTTAGAGATAGAATTAACAGTTAAGATTTCAGGAGATGAGATAAAACAGTTGTGTATAATCAATTTGCAGGAAATTCTCCAGGAATAGATGGCATTCCTGTAGAAGTTTGGAAGTTAGGAGGGAAGGTGTGGATGGTTTTGTGTAACAGTATTTTAAAAGGAGGGAAAGCACCAACATCTTGGAACAAAGCTGTGGTGGCTGTAATACTTAAACAGTAAAGACTAATTAGTATCAGCTTCATATAATCCCATTTCAATTTTGAAGCAAGATTATGAAGTGTGTATACAGTAGGTAGAGTGGACACTTTAAATTGGCTGTAGTTGAGTGTGTGTGTGTGCAAAGAGTGGTGCGAATGAACTACCACAGCAGGGCTAGCCACCCAACAGTGTAAACCTTGGCTTGAGGTAATTGTGTCTGCTGAAGTGACACCCCAACCCCATGTGCCAAATGCGAAAAGGGGTTGAGGATGGATGGATGGACTGTGAAGTGTGTATGGCTATAATAGCTAAAGGAATGGCAAAGGTGTTGCTAACATTGATAGATATGGCTTAGTGGGGTTTTGTGGAGGGGAGGCAAACGTGCAGAACAGTAACAATCTATAGGGAAGCAGAATGTAAGAAAATACTGCTGTTGGTGAGTATTTATGCAGCGAAAGCATTTGACAGAGTAAGCTGGGATTTCATGACTAGGGCAATGGAAGCATTTGCATTCCCTGATACAATAATAAGATTAATTAGGAAGAATATGTAAGGGGTAGGAGGCAAGAATTAGTGGGAAGGTCTCTCAGATACGTTGTGTCTGAACAGAGAAGTCAGGCAGGGATGTCCTCTTTCCCTGTAGTGATTTTCTTTCTATTTAGAGCAATTGACAAATAAAACAAGGGACTCAGAAATTCAAGGATATAATTTGAATAGTAATCAAGAAAAATGGGCTTTATCTGCAAATTATATTTTGCACCACGTAAACCCAGAAAAGGACATCTCAGTATTATGGAACATACTGAGATTGTTTCAAGTCTTTTCGGGATATAAAATTAATGAAGATAAACCAAAGGCTGTAGCTATAAATTATATATCCACATTTGTATTGATTCAGTGATATGTGTATTTACGGGGGCACGATAAAATGAAATATGTTGGAGTATGGATTAAAAAACTTCTGTTATGGAAGCTAAGGATATGTGGGAAGAAACTAAATTAAAGACTATACAAAAACTGAGAAACTGGAAGCTCTCTTATATGGATATAGATTGCAAGGTACATGCAGTGAAAATGTTTTAGCCCATTTAGTTTCATATACAGATCAGTTATAATTTTATCAACCAGAGGAGAAATTGTGGACAGTAACTAATAAAGAATTGAAGGATTTTATGTGGAGGAACAGCACAAAGGTCAAGCGGGATAAGTTGCAATTTCCAGTGTAGTTTAAGATTACCTGACTGGAATTGATATTTTAGAGCTGCACAGTTAATACTCTTAAACATAACACAAGCAGAAAGCTATAATTCAAAGTGTAAAGGGATGATGATGAAGCAGGGAGGAACTTCAGGACATAAGGATGAAGACAGACTTTCTTCTGACTCCCCTTTAGAGGGATTTTCTTTCATTGACACTACATTAAAGATGGTTCGTTATTTCTGTTGGGAAGGAAAGCAAACCTCTGTGGTACAAAAGAGATACTATGACATGTTACAGTTAAATACGGATGCTCATGAGCTTTCAGTCATCCCTCCTCTTCCGGATACTTTACAATGTACCATCTTATCCGATTCCTTGATACCCGAGTCACAGTCCCCAGCTCCTAAAAAATGGTAGGTTTTATAAAGTCACACTTTCTTATAAATTTTTGTATAAAAATTATCCCACCAACTGTGCTGTGATTTCATATTAATCTGACAAAGCTTCTAAGCTCTTGCTGTGTACTAATGTCTTGCCTATTTTTTATTTATTTATTTGACATTTGTTAACCGGGTTGGTCCAGCTGGGCATGGGCCCATTTTCAGTGGAGACCCGAGGAGAAAAGCTCCAATTACAAAAACAATTAGGATAACATAGGTAGCAAAGCATAGAAAGTACCATAACCAATTATAACTCCATAACATATTAATACAAATTATGACTCAAACATATTCAAATTAGAGCAAGAGGGTGTTCTCAATGAAATGAGTATATGAACCCCTAATGTGTTTTTTTTTATGTATAAAAAGCAAGTTATATACAAGTGATCAAATAAGAGATATATATATAAGTGAATCAGAATTTATTGCATAGGCTTTGTAGGAAGGTATAGGTGATTTCAGGAGCACAGAGGAAAGGAGCCATGACATGACAAAGATAGTAAGGCTATGGATTGTTATGGAAAGTAAGTGTGCATCTCTACTACACCTTCTGTGCCATAAACTACCAAACCCACATGACAAGTTATCTGTTTTCTGTTTTTGATAACATGAGCAAACTCATTTCAGACATTCCTGATGGTGATGATAAAACGTTTGTAATGTCTTAGCTTGAATCTGCCACACAGGTTAAGAAACGTTCTCTTTAATGTATGGTTGTAATGCTGATCTGTTTTAAGAAGGTATTCATGGGTAGGATTAAAGTTTTTTGCCAGAAGATGTCAAGGCTAACTTGCTGGATAACCCTTTGAACAAAGAATATCTTTGTGGTCTAGAGAGAGTGGAGATGACATGCAAGACTTAAAACATTTTTTTCTCTCCTCTATACCAGAACCTCTGAGGTATTACCCTTTTAAAGCAGTGCCCTTCTTTCATAAAGGTAAAAAAAATAAATAAATAAAAAACACAGCAAACAAGTTTAAAAAAAGACTAAAAAAGATGTTGCAATAGAAGCCTAAATCAGATTTCAAAGGGTCTATAGAATAATTTGTTGACAAGTCTTCAAACTTAGGTCTGCCCTCCTGGCCGAAGACCTTTTGCCTCAGTCAGCCCGTAAACGTTCTTTCAGTGAAACTCTCTCAGTCCCTGCCACTTTGGAGATTAATAACATCTGACAAATTGGTACTTAACATAATCCTGAAGGGCTACAAACTAACTTGTAACTTACCACTACTCTTTATCAAATTCCTCATGTTCCCACAAATAGTGAACTCCTGGTTTTGCCTTTCTTACAAGATCTATTCCACCAAGGAAATGGAATTAGTCCCACATAATCAGAAAAGAGCAATGATTTTATTCAAGAGTATTCCTTGTTCCAAGAAAAGTCACATTGAGACGTATTTTGGACTTGCCAATCCTGAACACATAACTAAGAAATCAAAAATAAATTCAAGATGTTATCTCTCCAGAGTCGTCTTTCTGTGATCCTCCAGCAATCATTTCCAATTACTTTGTACCTGAAAAATACATATCTTCACATTCCATTCTTCCAGGTCTCAGCAAATTCTCAAGACGTTGTGCTTTGGTATGCATGTTCAGTTTTCTGCTTTGCTCTTTGGTCATTTTACGACTGCAAGGATATTAACTAAATGCTTAGCCTCTGTGGTAACATTCTGTAAGCTCCAAGATATCCATGTATGCCCTTATTTAGTTTATCTTATAAACCTGCCTACTTCAAAAGCAAGAAAGAAAAACTCTACAGAATCTGCAATTCACTGTGTTCCATTTTCTTCTCCAGTTATCACCCCAAACCCATAGATATCCACCCTGCAGTCTTTTTTTTTTTTTTTGTAGGATGCCTACTGAGCATTACTTGCGTTATGGCATACCTTCCTCTGAAGAAAATATAGATCTGATGATGTCAGTTTTCATTTTATCCTCACATATTGGTTTGGATTCAAACCCTCTGATCCATTTCAGCCATTGCAGCAGCTTGTGGCAATCAAAAAGCTCTCAAGCACCCTACCCTACCCATAATGCTTCTCTCCTAATCACCCCAGATCTCGTTTGCTGGTTCGCAAAGACATGGATCTTCTATTAGCTCTCAAGCAATTAAGTGAATTTTTGCCATTTGTTTCAACCTTTTTTTTCACACTTTAAACTTAAGCGTTTCTGTTTATATTCCCCTTTTGCTGTCTAGCCTTTGCCTTTCTAACTTATACTGAGGTACTTGTCTACTATCATTAGTAGTCAGTCTGCCTACCCATTTTTTCTTTCTGATCGCATATCCCGTTCCCTTTCCCCTACTGCTGTACATTTAAAGTGCTGTTGTTAGTAGTCCCCCTAATTTCTCTTATTTTGCTTGTATCTTTTCTTTTCTTTTTCAAAAAAACAAACAAAAAAAGCACTATCTTTGTTAATTTTTTTAAGATGGCTGAGAAAGCAAATAAGCCAGCTGGCTTCAAAAAGTGCTGTAAATGTGGTCACAAAATTCCCTTAAGTGGCTCACAAGAGCTGTGCATTTATTATCTGGGCCTACCCCACTTATAGGAAGAATGCGACATTTGTAAAACGTTTAGCCACTGGGCCCTTGTTGAATGCTGTAATAAGCTTATTTTAAAGGGAATGTTGCCTTTCTCTTTTGGGGAGGCCATTTCTGGCTCTGATAAAAACATAAGAGGGATTCTTCCAAATCAGAACAGTCTAACCCAGCTTCTTCCCTGTCCTCCAGAACTTTGGACAAGGCAAGGAAGAGGCCTTCTTCTGCTCCAAAGTTTCAGTCAGAGTATTTTCCAAAGATATCATCAGATGCAACATCTTTGGATCTGAGCCTCTCTGCTCCAAAGGATAGGTTGGATCACTCACTGTTGGAAATTATGGGGAGCCCTTTCAAACTGATACAGTCTTTACGTAGAACCTGGTACTCTCCTTCCATTGATTCAGTATCATCCAGAATACCTTCTCCCTTTCTGGACAGGCTGAAGTTACCTCTGGATGCAGGGCTTTGCAAGGTACCCTTTGGTTCCTACCACTAAAGGTCAAGAGTTCCGAGCATCTTCTCCCCCACTTCAGGTTCCTCCTCCAACTTCCATGGAAGTTTTGGAGCCTTCAGATCCAATCCAGCAGACATTGCCTTAGTCATAACCAAGGATCTTTCCTACCTCGACTCTGGCTTCCTCTTTGAGTTCCTCTGATATCTTGGAGCCAGGGAGCTCTCGGGGTTATGGCGGCCTGGTTGGATCTGAGATGGTGGAGTCAGCTCCAAAGTTTTCAGAGACATCACTCTGTCTTGAAACCTTGGCTTGGATTAGCCCGCCCCCGGCTCCAGCTTCAGAGGCATTGTCGTCTTGATTGGAGGGTGCCTGGATCCGGAGGCATGACATCTTGGATCGGGGATCCTCTATTTCTTGGGTATGGTCAGCTTTCAAGGTTTTGGATAGGGCTATCTCTGCCTTAGCAGCACAGGCAGTATCTACCCCATCGAATCTACCATCTTCCACCTTGCAGACCCTGCATCCAGTGTCTTGACTAGACCTCCCACAAGGACAGTGGGTCCAGAAGCCCCAGGCTATGTATGAGGGTTCCTCCTCCTCTTCTAATACCTCCCTGGATCTCCCAACCAAAGAGGTTCCTCGGAAGAGGAAGTGTAAGAGGAAACACGTAGACTCCACAAAGGAGTCTGTCAGTGAGGATACTGACCTCGATGAAGGTGAATGATCCCCCACAATCACCTCTAGATGATGTTTCCTTCAGGGACATCCTAGAGATTTTGTAGCAGAGAGGTGGTTGGAAGCCCAGTAGTCCCTTATCAGAGGAGTCAGTTTACCTGGTGGCTTTTGGATCCTAACCATCTACATCTTGTGTGGCCCCACCCACCAAAGAGCTCATCGAGGTGATCTCTCGGTGGGTGTGGGAGGCTCCAGAATCCATTGAACCAATCTCCCCGGAAACCAAATAAAATAATTACATCTTCTGAAGATAAAAGAATTTTGGTCAGGAGGTGTTCCAATAGATGCAATGGTTGTGGCGGCGGCCACGAAAAAAGAATTTCCAGAAGACAGCTGTTCTATCTATCCTCCTAATAAGGATTCCAGGATGATGGATAGATGTGAGAAGTGCGTGTTCTTTTCAGTGACATTTGCCTTGAGGTCCCTGAATTATCTTCCTCATTTTACCAGACTGCAGAGGGATCTGATCAAGGAGTTCTCAGATGATACTCTCTCTTAGGAGCCATGTCTGAAGAGGTACAGGCTTCTGTTACTTCACAGCTGGCCACCATACATTCCATTGCAAACTCCTCCATGAGGCTCATTTCGCATGCAGCTGAAGGGGCAAGTAGAGCTGTGGGTTCAGGTATCTCCATGAGGAGGCAGGCCTGGATGCGCTTATGTGACTTTGCTGAGCCCTTTAAATCTTTCTTTCTCAATGCTCTGTTTGAGGGCACTTCCCTATTTGGCCCAAAAGTTAGAGATATGGGCATTTGTTTTTCCACTCCCCAGAGACCATATTCAAAAAATCAGAGGAGCAGTGGAAAAATGTGGTTCAGAAAATCATAAAGGTCGTTGCCTCAAGCATGTGGTGAAAATTCCCCCAAGAGGCAGAGGGGGAACAATGATGGAAGAAACCGCCCTCACAGCAGGGGTGCCAAGCATCACCAAGGGGTTGGTCCAGAAATATGTTCTTTGAGAAACCCTTTCAGTGCTCCTGAATGGAGGCCCAATGCTGTTTTCTGGAGGCAATTGGGGGTCAACTATCCCTGCACCTGAGAGCCTTGCTAAAAATAAATGACCAATGGGTGAAGATAATATCCATGGGATACTATATCTCCTTTTTCCATCCAGTGCCCCAAAGCAAAAAACTCCCTGATCTTCCATCAAGTCAAAGGGAGCAAGCAGCCATACCAGATATAAAAGCTGCTGGTTAAAAGAGTTATCCAGTAGGTCCCATCAGACCAGAGAGGATTCTTTTTGGTACCAAAAAAGACAGGGGACTGAAGACCAATATTGGATCTCAGCAAATTAGTTCACCAGAGCAAGTTAGAGGGTCATCATTCAGTTCATCCTTCCATTTTTGGAAAAGGACTATTGGATGTGCTCTATAGACCTTCTTCAGGATGTGTACTACCATATAAAGATGAACAGGTGGTACAGAAGTCATTTGTGCTTCTGGCTGGGAGCCAGTCACTACCAGTTCAGAGTACTGCCATTTGGCCTCACTGCAGCCCCCAGAGTGTTCCTCAAATGTATGGCAGTAGTGGCAGCTCATGTGAGACAACAAGGATTCTGGGTGTTTCCTTACCTACACAACTGGCTAATCACCACCCGACCAGGCATCTGCATCTAGAAGCAAAAGACATGGTTCTTCAAACTTGTTCTTCATTGGGCATTACTATCAATTACAAAAAGTCAAAGTTACACCCCTCTCAAGAATTGGACTTCATAGGAGCAAACATAAACACAATCAATATGGTAGCACATCTCCTATCATCGAGTGGTGACCATAAGAGATCAAGTCAGGAAGTTATTAAATAGTCCAAGATTGTCTGCTCAAACAGTACTTCAGGCCTTGGATTCTATGGCAGCAGCAATAATAAAAATTCCACTGACCAGATTCCACATAAGAGTATTACAGTGACTTTTCGCAGTACAGCGGTCTGTCGTTCTTAAACCCATATCGGCCACAATAAGGATTATGAACACTTGCAAGAGGGATCTATTATGGTGGATTCACTCTGAGCAATTTATTCAAGGTTGCACCTTTGTCCCCTGCTTCCAAGGCCACAGTGACCATGGAGGCTTCCCAGATAGGGGGGTGGGGGGGTGTGGCATTATCTAGGGAAAAAAAAGTCCAGGGCTTGTGGACTACTCAAGAGGCCAAGTCGCACATAAATGTCCTGGAGATGAGAGTAGTCCTACTAACATTGCAAGCCTTTCAGAATGTTCTTTCTTGCAGAACAATTGCGATTTATTCAGACAGCATGTCGGTAGTCTGGTACATCAACAAGCAAGGGTGAACCAGATCATATCCGTTATATTGAGAGATGCTTTGAGTGTGGCAGTGGGTGATCTTATGCAGCCGCTTTCTGATATCAACTTAGATTCCAGGAAAGTCGAATGTGATAGCAGGCAAATTGAGCAGGTCCATCATTATGCCTCACGAGTGTCAGAAAGTGGCAGAAATCATTCTGCAAATCGGGCCAGTCTTGCTGCAAACTTTTTGTGTCCCTCTGAAAAACAAATGCAACAACTACTTTGCCCTGATTCCCCCAAGGAGGAGTCCCTGAGGAATTCTGTCACTCATGATTGGCCTCTCGGTCGGTTATATGCAATATGCGTTTTCCCCTCCCGCATTAATCCCCAAATTTCTTCAGAAAGCAAACAGGTCGAAGAAAAGAGTAAACCTCATTGGCCTTGACAAATCTGGTTTCCCTTTCTTTGGCCTCACCTACGTTAGAAACCATGAATTCTGAAAGTAGTTCCAAATCTCCTGTCGCATCGACAGGAATGCCTCATCTGAACATTCACAGTCTCAAGCTGACAGTTTGGTTTCTCCAGTTCCACTGACAGCCAGACAGCCTATGCTCTGTGTGCTGTATTTTACTATCCTCCTATAGGCCATCCACTCGAAAATTGTATAACAGTAAATGGAGGAGATTTGTACATTGGTCTCAACAAAGTGATGTGTAGATCCTTTTCCAGCTCATATTCACACAATTCTAAAGTTTTTATTGCAGCTTTTTGATAAGGGGGCAGCTTATTTTACGTTAAGTGCAGCTAGCTGCGATTTCTAACTTTCACACTGGTTTTGATGGTTCCTTCCTCACCTTGCATAATACATGCAAAGCTTTCTTGAGAGGAACTCGTTTACTAAAGCCTCTTTATAAAGATCCTTCATAAACTTTTGACTTAAATTTGATATTACAAAAAAAAAACTGCTACTTGCCAGCTTAAGTTTCTCTCTTGAAAAACCATATTCTTGTTAGCCATCACGTCAGTAAGGAGAATTTCTGAGATTCAGGCCTTGTTATCTCAACCACCATATTTGATGTTTCACAAGGACAGGTCACTTACTTACTAATCCTTCTTTCTTACGAAAGATAGTTTCAGAAAATACCATCAACCAGTTCATTAATCTGCCAGTTTTTTTCCCAAACTTTACCAATAAAGGTGAGTATATGTTACATTTGCTAGATGTTCATAGACAACTACATTTTTACCTTCATAGAACAAAGGACATAAGAAAAACTCAATTATCTGTCTCCTTTTCTGTAAATAGATTGGGCCTTCCAGTGACCAAGGTGACTCTAGCAAAATGGATTATGGACTGCATATTTTATATTTACGAGAGTCAAGGTATAGAGCTGCCAAAATAGGTTCAAGCTCACTCCACTAGAGCAGTGGCCACCTCTTCAATTTTTCAGTCTAGAGTGTCCATGGAATAAATTTGTGGAGCAGCACCCTGAGCTACCCTTTATACCTTCATTACTTATTACAAGCTAGATTTGATCTCCAGATGTAGGGCCTCCTTTGGTTCAGTGGTTCTAAAGAATATCCTTCTGTAGGGTCACCCAGTAAAAATGTAGCTGGGGACTCTGTCCCATATGTGAGAATAAAACAAAAGTCGACAACATCAGATAAAATAGTTACGTACTCACCATAAAGTTCCTTCTGTGTTGTCAATTTAAATTTTTTCCTCTCAACCCTACCCACCATACACCTGTCCTTTTTTTTGGTTTCTGGATGAGCAAGTTGACCTAAATTTGTTTATTGACTAGTATGAAAGCCAGAAATGGTCTTGCCCTTAATTGAGGTAATTTACTGTCCATGATTATATGCAAACACGATCTGAGGTGATTAGGAGAGAACCATTATGGGTAGGTTAGGTGCCCAAGAGCTTTTTCCTTACCCCGAGCTGTTGCAATGGCCGAGTCATTTCCGAGGATTCATATCTGAAATGAAAATGGACAACACAGATGAAACGTTATGGTGGGTACATAGCTGTTTTTTTCTGACTTCATACCTTTGATTCCTTTTATCTTTAAAAATGATCACTACAAAAAAATATTGAGAGCTGTGGGCTTAATGGCTTCAACATTAGAGACTATTCCATTCACAGACTCCACATGAGGAAGATTCAGTGGTACCTTGTGTCAGTTTGGGTACAACTTGCCACCATCTGAACTTTCCAATTCTTCTCTTGCCCTTCATAAAGAAGGAATTTCATTAGTCGATCAACCAAATATCATCCAGTCTGAGACTGCCCTTTTTGGTTCCTGCTCCCCATCCAAAAATCTCCACAGCTGCTTCAGACTGGATTGGGGAGCCTGTTTTGTGGGCATGAAGGTCCAAGGAGTATGGTCAAGGAAGGGGCAAATATATAAATATCATAAATTAAAGCATTGATCCTGGCCCTTCACACCCTTCACTATCTCTGGTCTCTGTAAACCTTCCAAATTGAAACCGACAGTGCCACAATCATCTGGTATATTGACAAACAGGGGATAACTAAATTTTATCTCTGTAGGTTAGCTGTGACGGCTTGGGAAATTGCTACTGAGTGCAATCCATTTTTTCAAGCATCTTATATGCTGTCAGAGATAAACTCTTTACTTCAACAGATCCAAGACAGAATCGTTCATTAATGGAAACTCCTCAGATATATCTTTTTGCTTCCACTCTGAATAGGTAGCTCAGATTGTTCTGCTGCAGAGATCCACGCACAAAATCATGGAAAGTGGACTCCATCAGTCTTGGAAAGGGAAGTTTCTTCATGCTCTTCCTCCCTTCCCCAAATTCCAAAGATCTTTCTGAAAATGAAGGCTAGCCCAAAATTCTAGTGACCCACTTTTGGCCCAGGCATAATTAACTCTCCCTTTTTCATCTGGCCAAGGGTAGTTGCCACAAGTTACTCTGTGATTAACTTGCACAAAAAATAACTTTTTCATTAATTTGAACTTGTGTACTCTGAACTTCACTGGCTACTGTTCAGGTACTTTTTTTCTGAGGATATGTTACAAGAAAATCTTACATTTCCAAATGGAAGAGATTTCCAATCTGGTGCCAAAAGAAAAGACAGGAGTCTAATCAATTGAGTATTCCTGTTATTACATGTGTGTATGAGCTGCTTAACTCTGGACTGGCATACTTTTCTATTAAAGCTCATTTTGTCAACTATTTCTGCCTATTTGCCTCTCTCTTCATGTTGTGATATCAACCAATTCCTAAAAGGTGTCCTTGACATCAGGCTCCCAAGAAAAATTTTTCTCCTCTTTAAGGCCTAAATACCATGCTGGAGAAGTTAACTCTCTCTTCCTCTGGGACCATTGTATCCTGTTTTAAAATTGAACACAGTTTTCTTTGTGGCTTTTTGCTTCTGCAATGAGTCTGCGTTACAAGCTGTTACGGCTTCTTTCCTGATTTTTGATAGACAGGGTTTCTCTTTGGACTAAATCCTTCTTTTATGCCTAAAGATGTAAATGAATTATCTTTAAACCAGCCCGTCCATTTACCAACATTATCCCTATCCCTCAGAATAGGAGAGAAGTAATCCTTTATTTGCTAGATGTTCACAGTCAACTTAGATTCTATTTGTGCAAAACTAAGATGTTCAGAAAATCAAATCAACAGTTTGTATTTTATGAAGGTAAAAAAAGCTGTTATTCCTGTATCAAAAAAATTATCTCCAGATGGATTTTACTTGCCGTATCTTTTTTCTTTTTATATAATTTTAATGAAAAACCCTCTCTTCCAAGGCCATGGCACATTTCATTGTACGAGGGTTGTTGCTTCTTCTGGTACCTTCTTCAAAGGTCTAAACTCAATAACTATTTTAGAAGCAGTCATTTGGTCTTCTGTTCTTTTCTAGAGCCAGAGCTGCTTTTGCTAGATCTATTCTTCAGTGTATTCTGAATTCCACTTGCCTTCGTGACCAAACAAAGCCAACTGTGGGTAAATCAGCATTACCCACACCCAGCTGTGGGTTATTGCTATTATGCAGTATTATTTAAGAAAAAAAGTTACTTGCTTTTTTTTTAAATAATATCCATGTATAGTGGCACCATACTGCTCCTCTGAGTTTTTATTTGGTATCCTGGGGCTTTCTTGATGTACTGTGCATGCTTATGGGACTTGCGGTTCCATACTTATGCAGTACATCAGTGCAGTGTAAAGGAAGTAATGGAGAAAGGAAGAGCTCTGCTTTTTGAAGTGAAACTTCTTTAGCCATTTCAGTGACAGTTTGGAGTGAAACAAAAAGTGAAATGGAAGTGAGACTCCAGCAGATAATGGCACTGTTCTGCGCCCAGCTGTTGCTGAGCCATGAGACAGCGAGGGAAGGTAACCTGCTTTCCTATGGCTAAAGTAGGACACTGCTGGAAGTTAAGAATACTGTGGGTTCTGTTCCCCAGATAAGCAGATTGGCTAATTTTCAAGCATTGACATTGTAGTGCTGCATTCCTGAGGTGAGTGTGTTATCTTTCAAATGAGGCCCCTTTGTCTGAGCTGATTGTTGCTCATCTTGCTTTGTTAGATGTAAAAAATGGCACTTGGCAAAAAGAGTAGGAGAAGCTCTCTAGCTTTCTGGTCATATTTCTCCTGGTCGATATGAATACCTACTCTGGTCTTGCCTGAAAATGTAGCTGGGGTAAACCAGTTGACAAAGTATAAATTTATAAAATTTCATTTGGGGGCCACATTGAAACTAGAACCTTTCTCACTTATATTCAAGGACTACTAAAGCCTCTCCTAGTGCTTTACCCTCAAGGGCTGCAATGGATATAAAAGTCAAAATCAAAGTGAACTTTATCAGATATACACAGCAGTGCAAGCTGAATGAAATTACGTTGCTTTGGTCCCCGTGCAAGACATAACAATGAACACATAATTTGAATTACAGTAAGACAACTGCACATACAATACTAATAAAATATTAACAGAATAAATGACCATAACTGGACAGGAAAACATTAGACAATATTATACTAGTAGGTATTGCAAGACTATGACTTCACATTGTGATTACTTAGAATATTGCACTTCAGTTGTAGCATGATATATTCTGATGATAATATTGCACAGGTATGGAGTGGTGACTCACGCCTGACTATTGCACATTCAGGAAGCAGTAGCATAAGAAATCAGGCTAACTGTACCAGTTATTGAAACAATTTGTCAGAATGATTACTATAGATGATACTTCACAGCAAGTGGCATATTGATCTGATTATTCGCTGTCATGTCTGGCTTTCAGGTTTAGCAGCCTTATGGATAGAGGGAAGAAGTTCTGGTTCACTCTAGATGTTTTGAAGTGTAAGCTGCAATACTGCCTGCCTGAGGAAAGGCTGAAGTACATGACATGGGCAGGGTGAATGAGATCATTGATCATCTTCCTAGTACTTCCCATACATCGTCTCATGCAGATCATCCATGGATGGTAGTGAGGAACCAATGACTTTTTCCGCTGTCCTCACTACCTTTAGGAGAGCCTTGTGGTCAGATGCTTTGCAGCTACCATACCAAACTATGATGTTATTTGAGAGGATGATCTTCCTGTAGAAGGCTCTGAGGATGGACTAAGACAGATTTGCCTTCCTCAGTTTCCGTAGGAAGTGCAGATGATGTTTTGCCTTCTTCACTGTGTGGCTAATATGGTCCACAAACCTATTGTGTGATGGGCTCACCTCCTCACCCAAGCCATTTATAAATGATCAGGCTGAAGTTATAATGCCAATGAATGGAAACAGAACTTATCTAATGAGCTGCATTTCCAGCCACACATTTAGGCAGTGTGTGTAAATAATCACAGAACCGCATTGGCTGTTTACAAAAAAGTAAAATAAAAAAAAAAATAAAAAAAAAAAAAACAGAACAGTGACTTCAGATTTTTTTAACTGCACCCATCTGTAAAATTTTAACAAAATTATGCACATTATTTTCATTTACTAACTTAATGAGACAGAGGACTGAACTCCGGGGACCTATTTCAACCATTGTCAATGAACATTGTCCAGTTTAAATAATTCCATGCTACTTGTTGGTAGCACGTACAGTCCTTGAATACAGAAGTTTCACTTCTACTGTGTGTGGCCGCCACACACATTATTTATTTTTTTAATGTTTTTAATTAAAAATGAAATTGGCAGACTTTTAACATACTGGAGAGATGGGACAGAGAAACTATAAGGATAATCAGGTAGGTTACTCTAGTTTTGCATTATGTACCTGATTATCCTTGTATTTTTCTCTGCCCTGTCTGTCTTGTTCTTTTGAAATCTCCATTTTCTGAGAAGTTTTTATTTATTTTTTGTAAATAAAAAAAGTAGAGTTTCCGTAGCATATATTAATAAATGAAAGTCTGGGAGACACTATTTTTTTCCATTGATATATTGCTGAATTTATAAAGCACACGCTGTTTGGTCTGAACAATCAGCGTGCTCAGTTTTGAAAATTAATGGCCAGTCATGCATCATTTTTCATATGACAGACCAGAGTATGCTGCTACAGAAATGTATTTAAAAAAATAGTACAGAGGTATACAGTGATCTGTGTACTTCAGCTGTTTATCACATAAATGACACATATCAGAAAATAACTTTTATTTCACAGTCTTTTACAAAAGACTTAAATCACAAGGAAGTACCATGCAACAGGGAACAGAATACCTACATAATACTGAACAAACCCAAATATATTTAACAGTTTAATCTCAGAAGTATTGGGCAGTGTTTCACAACATTAACAACAGTAAAAACAGAAGTTAGTATTTGTGCTTAATACTAGTGCAAAGAGGAAGATTTTACCCTTCATTATGTTAAAAAGTGACAAGGTTCACAACTTGGGATACTAAATATTATTTTCTTTTCGAGATTGTTTTTAAGTTACTGGAAATGATCCTTAATGAATCATCTGATAAAAGTCAGGGTACTTTTCCATTATCAGGGCAACAGGTCTAATGAGCAGTTGGAATGTTAGCACACTGCTGCCACTGATATATATATATCTCAAAAGTTATACTTTCCTTGCAGACTGTTATTACAAAGAAAGCAAAAACTACAAGACAAGATAGAACAGTTACCGTGTAAAGGTTTCTCTGCTACTAGTCTTACTTCCTAAACCCTGTTGAAGCCCCTTTTTTTGCTACAGCCTCACCTCGGTGACATAATGACACTGGAAATGCATAACCTAGCACAGTGGGCGTCAACAGGGCTGATGTGCCAAAGTCGTACTCCATGCATGCATTAGATGCCGAAACTTTAACAATCCACAGAAGTAGATGTGTTGGCGGAAGAGAGTGTATAGCCTACATAAAGAATACTACAAGGTCCAGCAAGATTAAGTAACTATTCAAAAACAAGATTGAAGCTATTGAGAATCAGAAACCATCTTATAGCAGGTCTATGGGACACACTAATATCTAGCTTTGTACCAGACAGGCCAAGCTTTTCCCCAGACCTAGGACTAAAATTAATTTGCAGGCAGTGCCCAACTCATTGCTCGCGTGAGAATATGTAGCTCAAGTTATACAATCAGTACCCCTTAACACTGGGAAAATACATTGTACGTTGCACTACCAAATCAAACAACTGGCACACACTCCAGATCACCCATATTTGTCACAGTACCTAACTGATACCAACGTGCACAGCTTCCCTGATTTAGTCCTTCATAATGTTTGTGACTGTAGCACGTCAGCCATACATCCCAGCTGTCCAGATTTTTTCAGAAGGCCCAAACGTTTACCTCATATTATTCATCTATTCCTCATAAAAGGTGTATTTTTCCTGACATCATAGAGGACGGATGTCACTAAATAATGATATATATTTGTTTCAGACTTTATATCCTTCATTCCTTCAGAAAATGTATGCTAACACAAATTGTGTTATGCTAGCAAATTCCTAAGGGTACAAGGGCAACATTTAAAATTTGTCCCCCTATTAGGGCATTGTCTTCTTTGCTAAAGAATTTTAGACGTGACAGTGTGCTAACATTCCAACTGCTCATTAGACCTGTTGCCTAGATAAGTCGGTGCCTGATAGCTCATTGTATCTTAGTATCTTATTTTGAGTTAATACTAAAAGAAAGTAAGAACAAGAATTGTTTCTAGTCTGCTGTACTTATAATATTATTCATTAAGGCTGAAGTACTCTAGCCCTACAAGAGACAAAGCAGAATTTTTGTAATCTTGTTTGATGAATGTTTGACTAGATGCCGGGAAAGGTATGTGTAAAATAAATTCTCTCTCTGGCTGTAGGATGCAGACTAATTCTCTGGTAAATATACCTATATATCACCAAACCAGTCAACAATGCTTTGTCATATAAACTGACATTTTATTAAAAATGCTGCATCTAGGATGGAATTTTCATTGTTGTATACAGCATTGAGCTGGTTACCTGTCCGTAAGGGATTAAAAAAGTGTTATCTGTGCAAATTACTTCTCTGAATTCGGTGCTAGTGTATTTACCCATACAAATTAATTGTATTTATGCTTTATGGCCAAATTATTTCATTCTTTGAGACAACATATTGTACACTGCGAGATATAGTGAAACTTAATTCTTGTAACCTGTTATCATTCCGCAACATGCATTCAAACTTGCTGAGCCAGTCAATCAGTATTTTTAAATCTTTACCTGTGTGAGTGCAGAAATTTGTTCTTACAAATGCAATACAAATAAATATGGCATTATTTATTTCTTACTGACACGAATATAGGACTGGGAAAGTAACTTTGTAATAAACTGACTGGCAATTAGTTGTATTGTTGCTTATCTGGCAGAGAATATATTTCTTAGTAATAGAGCTCCATTCAGGCAGAAGCAGCAAGAGGCTAGCACAAGTTATGCTTTGGAAGATTAAGTAACCTCTGGACCATGGTAATTGAACAGTATAATCACAGTGCTCATTAAGAATGCTGGGCACTACTGTATAAATGATGTAATGGTATCTTACTGCTTGGCATTCAGCCAAGGTATTGTAGAGTCCCCTGCAAAGTGTAATAAGTTTGCTATCTTAAAAGTATTTTAAAAGGTATGTGCCGTGTATTTATTTAGTAGTAATTTACACTTTCTGTAAATTGTACTTATCTTAATACCTTTTGTAAAGGGAGATGGTAGCTCTTTACTTAGGCAGGGTTTGTGGGAAACAAAATTTTCTCACAAATGGTATTGCAGAAAATACAGTTGCACATATTGTTGGCTGTGGGTATACTTACATTGGGAAGCAATGGGTACATGCATCTAACAGCAATGCCAAAGCAATATCTCAACCAAAATAAGTCTTTTACAGTCACAACTGCCAACAACACTATAATTGAACTAGTAACTCCTACTAAATTGCTAGGTATTTAAAATGACAGCAACCTTAAATTCGATCTACATCTACTTCAAACTATTAAAAAAATACACCAAAAGCTAGGTTCCCTTTATAGATATAAAATGTGGCAAGACAAAAATAAAATCCCTTTCAAACAATAAGTGGTTTCGGAAATACCTTCTTCAGATCATAAAGGGAAACGGGAACAACATGCTTTTAAAAGATGTGCACAACCAATTGGAAAACTGGCAATCAACAAGCTTGAAGAGAAGTACTTATTTGCATAAACCAATCATCAGTAGAGTATCACAAGCCAATCACAGCCAGTTATCACCCTTGAGCTCCAATCAGAGCACGTAAAAGAAAACACACCTTTACATTAACCAATGGTTGTTCTCCTATGCTTC
>NC_056750.1:709016012-709128512 GCF_019279795.1 Protopterus annectens | reverse complement strand
AGCCATGTCCTTCCTAGGATCCAATCTCTGCTTGGCTCCATTCTCAAATTCTTCAGAAGAGAACTACTCACCAGTTGTCAAAACCTCCATCCAGTGCTGCTTCCCAGCGGTCAGCGTGGTAAACCAGGAGCCTCTCCAAAACAGACCAGGGCTGGATGATGAGGAAATTCCTAAGGATCCAGATTCAGTTGGGGCTCCTCAGGCTCCAGACACTGCTTGATCCAAGAGTTACTTTTCTTCCTCTTATCCTGTAGTGGTTCTACTACCCATATCTGCTTGCCGGAATCCGTTTACAGATCTGAATGTCTCCCAGAGCTTGTTCTTGATGGATCCAAAGATTTGGCTGTCTGTTACTCTTGTGCTATCTCTGACCCAAATGGCTTCAATCTCATCAAAGATAGAAGGACCTATGAGCCTTAGTGCTAATACTGGATCTGGAGAAATGGTTTTGACAAATTTCGTGATCTTTGACATTTAAGGCTGTCAAGAGGGTACTCTCCCAATCGGATGAGTGGACTTCTCCTTCTTACTTGTTTCCTCTTGGCCCCCAAATAATGCCCCTAGATCCTGATCCTTCTCATTTAGTGCATTTAGACAGCCCATATAGGGGACTCTCAAATCTCTTCAGAGACTTCTCCAAAGCATCCCACCAGGGAGGTCCCTTGAAAACATATGTGTAAGAAGAAGCAAGTAGACTCCCTCCAGGTGTCTGTCAGAGGACATAGATCTCAGTGATGGGGAAGGGTCCTCTAGATCCCTTCTTGAGGATGGCTCATTCTTGACAATTCTCAAACTTTTGAGACAGAAAGGTGGATGGTCCACTGATGCCCCCTCCCAAAAGGAGGCCATTGTTCCTTGAGACCTTCGGGTCTGGCTCAGCCACATCATTGGTGTTTCTGCCTGCTGAAAAGATGGTGTATTTCACCTCTAAGTTGGCATTGAAGGAGCTGGACATGGCTGAACCAGTGGCCAGCAAAACAGACAAGTACTTAATCTCTTCAAAACATCACCAACACTGGAGCAAGGGACCAGTTGTGGATTCTGTAGTAGTGGTGGTGGCCACCAAAAAAGAGCTTGCAGAAGGGATCTGTCTTATCCATCCCCTTATTAGGGAGTCTAGGGCACTGGACAGATTTGGGACGTGGACCTACACTTCAGTTACCTTTGCTTTGATGATGAATTACTTAGCACACGTCATAGATTTCAGAGGGACTTGATTAAAGAAATCTCCAAATCCCCTCCAGTTATATATCTAGAGGGGACAGGAAAAAATTGGATTCGCATTTAGCTACCCTACGACCCTCTCCTGGTGTCTCAATATGTCTAATTTCTAATGTGACTGAAGGCACTTCAAGAGCTGCAGGTACTGGCATTGGTGTAAGGAGACATACTTGGATGTGCTTGTTTGACTTTGCAGAGCACATCAAGGGATCCTTTATTAATACCCCATTTGATGGCTCAACACACTTGGGTCTTAAAGTGAACGAAACCATGATCAGAAATGAACAAGATGGGAAGAATCTTTCTACTATTGGAATACAGTCCATTATTCCCCATAGGACTTTTTCTAGGAACCAGAAAGGGGGTAAGAAGCTGTGGTCCCTGAAATCTCAAGGGCTCTCTCCTAACACATATGGAGATAGACTCCTCTGAGGCAGAGGGGGAGTTCTAATAATGGACATTGCTCCTGAGGCAGAGGTGGGTCGCAAAGCCAAGGCTTCAGTGGTGCTTTCACTGAGGGGCCTTATCAGTGCACATGAAGGGTTGACTGGCTGCCCTTCTCAGGAGGCAATTGGGGATGCTTATCCCTGAACTCTCAAGCCTGGATGTTCATCACAAATGACAAATTGGTGCAGAGGATAATAACCAGGCACTATATTGTCTTTTTATTTCATCCCTAGATTCAAAAAAGTTATCAGATATTCCATCCTCCTCAAAGACCAGCAGCACTCAAAGAAATACAAAAGCTGCTGAAGGAGCAAGTCATCATAGAGGTAGTGCCAGACCATCTAAGATCAAGAACATAAAAGCAAAAAAGTAGGTAGCGTCACCAAAGGCAGAGCACATCAAAGTACAGAATTCAGAGAAAGAATGGTTCTGCCACCAATCCTGCTAAAAACTTGAAAACTTTTAATAAGAATAAAACAGCAAGGGACAAAGACTATATGGAAGAGCAAACTAATCTCATTAATGACTTTACCAAGAGGGGATATACAATCAAAGGAATACAAACTAATGAAGCAACTACATTGGAATGACAATCTCAGACAGCAAGACCTTATTTTTTGGACCAAGGAGGAATAATTAAGGCCAGAGCGAAAGTCTAACTTGAGATGTCAGCTAACATACAGTACTGACAATTTTGCTATTCGTAACATCATTAAGAGGTTTTGGCTAGTGTTAACATCTGATAATAAAATTAGAGAAATTGTTGGAGATCAACCCAGTTTTTCTTTTAAGAACAGGAAAAATCTAAAAAGACTGCTATGTAATAAAACAGAAACTGAAGCCATCTCCGAAAATAGGAGTTTTCAAATGAGCAGGAGAGTAGTGGGTATGTTCAGATGTGGAAGTTGCAAGGCATGTTCTTACATTAACAACTCGAATATTTTTATACATCCCTTAACTAAGAAGAACTATAAATATGAAGGATTTGCAAATTGTCGAAGTACATCATATATGTGGCAACCTGCAGTTACTGCAAGGCATACTACATAGGAAACATGAACCAAGTGTTGAAAGAATGTATCCTAAAACACTTATCTGACATAAGAAATAAAGTTACTAGCAATGCGCTTTATATGCACATTAGTGCAAATGGTAGCCATTCATTTAAGTTTGACACTAACTAGGCTCCATAAAACATTAAGAGGTGGTGATTTAGTAAATCATTCAGAAATTGAAGAAATGAAGTGGATAATGAACTTGCGTTCAGATCAGCCACTAGGTCTGAATGCATTTGTTCCTTTAAAACCTGCACTAAAAGAAAAACCTCTTCAGCATTCTAAATAACCTAAATGAAAGGGTGTATACGTTGCTATGGCTACCAAGTATATTTGAATGAGTGAATACCAGAGAATGAAAGTATTTAACAGGAAGTTTTGCTGGCTAACATTTAGGATTTGAAAAAGGTATTACACCGAAAGCACTTATCCGGTTTATGAGCCAGTGTGTTTTGTTTTTATCAATGTTTTATTCTTATTAAACGTTTTCGGGTTTCAAGTTTTTAGCAGGATTGTTGGCGGAACCATTCTTTTTCTGAAGATCTAGAACATACTCTTTTAGTGCCAAAAAAGGATCGGGAACCCCATGCCAATTTTGGACTCTGTTCACCACAACCAATATGTCAAACAAAAGATCCATTGTTGTCTATTTTTGTCCAGTTCATCATTTGGGTTGTTGGATCTGACTGGATCTGACCTTGGCACCTTATACAAGAGCATTGGATTCAAGAGGTCTGACTTCTCCCCTACCCACAGTTCCCTCCTCCTAACTAATTTACCTCAGAACTTGTTTTTCATCTGTTCGACCAGACTTGTCCCCTGAGCTCTGAGTGTTCACTATAAGTGAAAGCAAAATTCTTAGGTTAGGTTTTTAGGGTTAGTAGAAGTAGTTTAAAGTTTTATAGCTTACTTAAAAGTATTAACTTAGAAAATTTTCTAGCAGTGTGGCTATGTATTTTTTTATATAGTCATTACTGTAGGTGTTAAATTATGCTGTTACTAACTTAATATAAATACTGTTTGTTCTTTGCTGTTATTAGCTTGGAAGTATTTTTCCCCCTAAAATAGTTTTAATTAGAGATCTAATGTTGCCCTTTGCATTCTTTGTCACTGATGGGTTAAAGATTCAACCTTGGCCGCATTTTCTAAACTGCTCTTTGTTCCTGTGTACATATTTTACAAAGCACTAAAGCTTCATTCCTTCTCTAGGTCCAGATTAGGCTTTGCTTGGACAATTCATAAGTAGCTGCTGGACTTTTCTCCTTCCACCTCCCACATATAGTTACAGTGGATATAAAAAGTGTACACACCCCTGTTAAAATGCCAGGTTTTTATGATATAAAAAAATGAGATGACAATAAATAATTTCAAAACTTTTCCCACCTTCAATGTGACCTATAACCTCTACAGTTCAATTGAAAAACAAACAAATCTGTTAGGGGAAAAAATATAAAAAATAAAAAACGTACAATAAGCTGGTTGCATGAGTGTGCACACCCTTAAGCTAATACTTTGTTTGAAGCACCTTTTGATTTAATTACAGCATTCAGCCTTCTTGGGTAGGAGTCTATCAGCATGGCACATCTTGGCTTGGCAAATTTGCCCACTCTTCCTTTCAAAAGTGCTCCAAGTTTGTTAGATTGTGAGGGCATCTCTTGTGCACAGCCTTCTTAAGGTCACCCCACAGATTTTCTATTGGATTTAGGTCTGGGTTCTGGCTGGCCCATTCCAAAACTTTAATTTTTTTCTGGTGAAGTCATTCTTTTGTTGATTTGGATGAATGCTTGGGGTCATTGTCATGTTGAAAGGTGAAATTCCTCTTTATCTTCAGCTTTCTAGCAGATGCCTGAAGGTTTTGGGCCAAAAGTGACTGGTATTTGGAACTGTTCATCATTCCCTCCACCTTGACTAAAGCCCCAGTTCCAGCTGAAGAAAAGCAACCCCAAAGCATGATACTGCCACCACCATGCTTCACCATGGGGATGGTGTTCTTTTGATGATATGAAGTGTTGTTTTTGCGCCAAATGTACCTTTTGGAAATGTGACCAAAAAGTTCAACTTTGATCTCATCAGACCAGAACACATTTTTCCACATGCTTTTGAGAGACTTGATGTATTGTTTTGCAAATTTTAGCTGGGCCTGGATGTTTTTCTGTGTAAGAAAAGGCATCAGTCTTGCAGCCCTACCCCATAGTACAGACATATGGTGAATATGGCAGATTGTTGTCACATGTAGTACACAACCAGTACTTGCCAGAAATTCCTGCAGCTCCTTCAATGTTGCTGTATGTCTCTTGGCAGCCTCCCTGACCAGTTTTTGTCTTGTCTTTTCATCAATTTTGGATGGAAGTCCAGTTCTTTGCAACGTCACTGTTGCCCCATATTTTCTCCACTTTTTGATGACTGTTTTAACTGGGTTCCATGGTATGTCCAATGCTGTGGAAATTTTTTTGTACCCTTCTCCTGACTGATGCCTTTCAACAATGAGATCCTTTTGATACTTTGTAATCTTTCTGTGAACCATGGCTTTTGCTGTAGCAGGCAACTGAGTAAATGTCAAGAAAATCTTTCTTGGACAGCTGAACTTTATTTAGGGTTAATCAGAGTCTCTCTGATTGATGGCACATGTGTACCCAAGAAGACTTAATGCTGTAATTAAATCAGAAGGTGATTCAGCAAAGTATTAGTTTAAGGGTGTGTACACTTATGCAAACAGGTTATTGTACTTTTTGTATTTTTTCCCCCATTAGATTTGTTTTTCAATTGAATTGTACAGGTTATAGGCCACATTAAAGGTGGGAAAAGTTTTGAAATTATTTATTATAGTCATGTTTTTAATATAAAAAAACTAGCATTTTAACAGGGGTGGGTACCCTTTTTATATCCATTGTAGCTGAGGTAATCTAACCATATAGCTAAGGTTGCTGCAGCAGTATCAGAATTTTGAACATGATACAGCTATGTAAATAAACTTACTATTACAGTAGATGTTTGAATGATCAGTGCTGCAGTAGCCACTCTCTCCCTCCATCCATCCTCTTTGTTTTTTGGTGTGCTTTTTATGCCAGGGTATAGACATTTGTTTTTGTTCCTAGCTTTTTCCTTTCAGTGCACTGCTGCCTTCTCTCTGTTGGCAGGAAATCTCTGAAGGACTTTGCACCCAAAGTTCTCTTTTAGTTAGCTCATCTTGAGCTGCCTGATAGGGCGTGTGGAAGGTGCACTGAAGTTTGGAAGCTGTCTGACTGTTAAACCTGGCTGTGAGAAAACAGCCAAGACCTGTATTAGTAAAGATAGAACCATATCAGCAGAAAGAGTTGACCTTGACAAAGTTATGGCAGAAGGGCAAATTATTAAAATTTGGAGTCAGCAGATTGTTTGTAGAAAGTTATAATTCACTCTACACTAGGCAGAAGAGAAGCAAATTTATCCCAGCAATCAGGGAATGTGATATTCAAGCTGCTGTTTCCAGCTGTCTTCACTGTTTGTCCGGGAGGATCAAAGTAATTTTTTTGACACAGACTAGGGTAAGGAGGAAATAGTTCATACAACAAAAAGTGAGTCTGCAAGCAGAAAGGGACTGTGCTTCTCATTCTTCTGACAGTAAGGTTTGTAGAGAGGCATTGCCAGGGAAACCTTTTCCAGTGTTCCAAAGGAAAATGTTTGACAGGAAAAAGTGCAGGAGTCTGAAACAGTCTGCTGTTGGGTGATGGAGATGAACAGGACGAAGGGCAGTAACTCTGAAATTTGTGAATAAATGGAAGACTATAATGCTTCTTATCACATTTGTGAAATATGATTTTGCATGAAAGTGGCTAAAAAACACTGGACTTTTGTTGACTTTGTTAAACTTGTGGGTAGACTATAAAGCACATACCCCACTTCATAGCATTAATGTTTTAGGAGGAGACTTAAAGGGAGAAAGCTAAGTAAACAATTTTTGTTTTTAATAGTATTTGTATAAAACATTTCATGATATAAACTGCATGTTATATATAGTAAAACAGTTTTCTGTAGTGTGTAGCTGAGGTATTTTAAATGTGGGGTAGACTTTTCAATGATTTTTGTATATGTTAAAAGATATTAAAGTAAACAAATGCATAGTTGTAAGAAATTCAGGTTTTACAGTCTAACAAGAGAAAAAGGGCTGGGCTAAAGCATGTTTAATGTTCGTATGCTGTGATCTTAGGCTGATTGGGTGTAAAAGTGTACTGATTATATTATATGTAGAATTAGTATATTTTCTCTTGCTATTTTACGAGGGTGAATGTCTAGATTACTATCTTTTAATTTAAGCTGTAAGCAGGCATTTTTGTAAGCTTGTAGGCTTTAAAATAATACACAATGAAAGCCATGAAAATGTTAAGCTTCTTAAAACTGCAAAGATATTAGCTTGTTTGTTTTCCACTGGCAAATGTTCAGTGGAATCAAGATGTCTGCAGCTGAGGGCAACTGTGCATTCTTTGAGTGACATTTACAAACTCTCATTGCTAAGTACATTTATTTATTTATTTTATTTTATTTTACATTTGTTGACTGGCCTAGTCTAGCCTGATACATGTCCATTTTCAGTAGAAGCCCGGGGAGAAAAGCTCTAAGACACATACAAAATTAATATAAAAAGTCGTAGCAGACCAGACTAAAAAAACAGCTATTGTTACATAAAAACATTTGTTTTTAAAAAATACAAACTACAATACTCATAATGAGCATAACATGAGCAGTAAGCAGCAAAGGGTAATGTACAAGAGAGGGTACAATATACATATATACATACATTTTATTTGCAATAACATGGTATATTAATTCTTTAAGGGTAAGATTATAAAGATGTAGAGTGAATATTAGTGTGAAGGAAAAAAGTTAGTCAGGGTTAGTACAGGAGCAATAGCCAGTGTGTATTGAGAAATATTTTTAGATTCTTTTTAAAAAGTGAAAGAGAAGTCCGAGTTGTGAGTTCAGTGGGTAGTAGATTCCATAGTTTTCCAACAGTATTAGAGAACAGGGAGTCACCTGCTGAGGTGTTGGATCTGGAAGTATTGATCAGCAGTTTGTTTGAGGAGCGTAAGTTCTTGAGATTATTGTAAGGGGTAATGAGGCTAGAGAGTATTGGAGTGTTGGTGGGTTGATACAGGGTCTTGTGAGCTATAGCAAGCTGGTGAAATTAAAGCTGGTTAAGAAATTCTAGTCAGTCTAGTTGTTTTAGATTAAGACAGTGATGAGTTCTGAAAGGAGAGCCTGTAGCAAATCTAGCAATATTATTATAGGATGTTGCCAGTTTGTTGAGGCTGTTTTTAGAAAGATTAGTGTATATAGGTGAAGCATAGAGTAGAGTGGAGATTAAGTGAGTTCTGGCTATAGCGGTCCTAGCTACTGGTGTAAGAAAGGGTTTGATTCTATAAAGGGATCCCAGTTTTTTGTTAACTGATTTTATTGTGCTGTTTATATGAGTATCAAAGTTGAGGTTGTTATCTGTTGTTATTCCTAAGAGTTTAGTGCTTAGGTAGGGAGAAATAAGAGTACCATTATTAGATGTGAGTGTGAACTGTATAGGGTTGGTGTGAAGAGTAACAGTTTAGTTTTTTGGGGGTTTAGGAGGAGACAGCGGTTT
The DNA here is from genome assembly GCF_019279795.1 of Protopterus annectens. Classification (NCBI taxonomy): domain Eukaryota; kingdom Metazoa; phylum Chordata; order Ceratodontiformes; family Protopteridae; genus Protopterus; species Protopterus annectens. The sequence goes on along the minus strand of NC_056750.1, from coordinate 709,120,181 downwards.
GAGAACCATTGTTCTACAGTACTGAATGCTTTTTGGGTAAGAGACTGAAGTTCAGTTTGGGAAGTGGCTGAACAGATTATAGTAGAGTCATCTGCATATTGAATACAGGTGTTGTGTGGAATTGCTGATTGAAGGTCATTAATTATAAATGGAAAATAGGAGTGGGCCTAATATGGAGCCCTGCGGAACACAGGGAAATGGGAAGGTGACAAGCTGTCTACAGGTGCAAACAGTTAATCTTGAGAATTCTGAATATTCTTTACTGAGGGAATTCTGAATATTCTTTGCTGAGGGAAATGGAAAATTTAACAGTACAATGGCAAACAGATTAATGAAAAAAATGTTTGAAATTGAGAGGTGAATAAGTGGTAACTTCCATAGCAGCTTAATACTTTAATGCCATTTATAGAACCGGCTACAGTTAAACTTTTTTTTTTTTAAAGATAGCCAGTACACTTTCTCTTAGAGTTAAAAGTTAATATTTTCTGAAAGCATACATGCTGTTTTTTATATGTGGAGAGGAAAATAGATAAGGTAAATCAGTGAAAGTGGAGCACAGGCTGTAGCTTGCACTTTAGTATGGGTAACCTTAATTTTAGGTTTGATAATGTATGCAGGCATAGATGTCAATTTGTGGCAATTGTTCCCTTTTGGCAGGTTAAACTTTAAGTTTTGAAGATGTGCGTAGTTTTATGTGTTTGAAGTTAATAGGGGATAGGGGTGTTTTGTATTTATTTTTTATTTGAGGGTTTTCTTTAACACAAAAAGTCTCAACAAAAGTGATGTAGGTTCAAATGGAGATGAGAAGTAACAATTGTACAAAAGATCAGCCTGCCAAACTTTAGTATATGCATGCAACACAAGAGCAGGAAATACACATTAAAAAAACTGTCATGTATAACAAGTGGGAACAGCAGCTTTCTATCAGGATAACTATGCTTTCTGTATTATCCTGGAGTGTGAATGGTCTTACAGGTATAGATAAAAAGGAGAGAGTATTGTAATATATTAAAAAATACAGAGTTCAAATAGCAGTGCTGCAGGAGAAATATTTGGAAAGAAATAAGCATGTTAAATTGACCGAATATCAGGGACAGAGGAGAAGGGGAGTAATTGTGCTAATAAATATTGGGGTTTCAGTAGCTATATATAAGGAAAACAAAAGACAAAAATGAGAGAAGGATTACAATGGTATGTATTTATATTCCACCGAAAACTGCTGATGTGAGAGTGTTCAATCTCGCCGTTTGTTCTTACACATGGGTTCGGAGCCGATCCTCGGCTCCGAGTCGGCTGCTTAGCAAAGCTCTGTATCGAGAAGAAGCTCGAGACCAACCTATCTCCCACAATTCCCTCTGCCCTTACCTCAGATCTAGTTTGCCACTGCAACGTTCGCATCGTTTTTGATGAGCTCAGACCAACTGGCAGATAAGATACCCTTTTTTTCTAGGATTCTTAGAAAACTCTTTAGTATTTCAAATTTGAGATTATTAGTGTGTGTGTGTGTGCATGAGTCAGGGGTTCCTTAACTTTCTATATATATAGTATATAGATTTTTAGTGAGGTTTCCCTAGGGGCCTACCCCACCCACTAATTCTACTGGATTTGACTGAATCATAATAGCCTTTTTTGATTGCTATTGGCTTTGTTAGAGTTGAATAAACACTAGTATAATCTGTCGGTACCATCCTTAGTGTTTTTGACTGTGACTGCTTTTCAAGTTTGTTCAGGCTTTGACAAAATTATCTGATTTGACTTTTTTTTTTTTGCTTAAATATGTCTGAAAAAGCAAAGTCAGGGTTCAAAAGGTGCCAATGTGGACAGAAAATGTCTGTCACAGATAACCATAGCTCCTGTGTCTACTGTCTTGGCCCTCTCCATCTGCAAGAAGACTGCTCTATTTGCCATTCTTTCAGTGGAAGGGTCATGACAGATAGGCGCAGGAAGCTGATGGACAGGGGCCTTTTGAAGCCTGCCTTTCAAGAGGCTCTTGATAAATCAGACCAGGCATCTAAATCCTCGAAGGAGTCAAAGACGTCAGAGCCCATGTCATCGGCTCCGAGCTCTTCATTTAAGGTTCGTTCACCGGTTCCACAGACTTCGGGGCCGAGTGTCGAACTCCTGTCTGTCACCGAGCCTCGAGTCTTGGAACTGGTGACGGAGCTTCCACCTCCTGTGCTTTTGAGGTCGGCTCCATCTTCGATTCTTTCGACTCGTTCTTCCAGACCCCTCTCTGACTCCGACGTAGATCGTGTGGTGCAGAAGTTAATGGAGAATGCGGCCTTGTCCAAACTCATCTCAGTCTCCTCCCAGTTGGTGTCGAGACTTGAAGGCCTTCCTGCATCTCCATCTGTTCCTCCTCCGAGGTCTATTCAGCCTTCGGAGCCGGGAGAGGCTGATCTGATGATCGTGGAGCCCTCTGTGCTGGAGCCGTCTTTCTCTCGGTCGGCACCGTTCACCTCGACTCCGACGGATCCATTACTGGAATCGCGGAGCCGACTATCTATCCTTGGTTCCGGGACCGAGAGTCGAACCGATGTTTCGGTTCCGACTCTCCCTCTCGGTGCCTCGGCACGGATCACTTCGGCTCCGTCCTCGGGGTCGATGCCCTCGGCCCCCGCCTCGGGGATCCCTCCACCTTCTTCGGAACCGGGGGATTCCTCGACTCGGGGCCCGGGGGCCTTCGACCTTATGAGGAAGGTGTTGTCGACTCAGACAACCACTTCAGCAGAGACGGCTTCTCCCTCCCATAAAGGCCCGTTATCCTCTTCTGCACCTACGGCTACTCAAAAGCGTCGAGCACCAGTGTCTCAGCCGCTCCCAGAGGGAGCCCCCTCTTCCTCGGAGGCTTCATCGGATGCCCCCCCCCCGAGGAAAAGATTGTGTAAGAGGAGGCACTTGGATTCTCCACAAGAATCCTTAACATTGGACACTGACTTGGATGAGTCAGAAGGGTCTCCAAAATCACCCTCAGAGGATGTCTCCTTTTCTGACATCCTGGAGATCCTAAAACAGAGAGGTGATTGGCAAGCCCTACCCCCTTCTGAGGATGAGTCAGTCTTGCTGAAGGCATTCGGTGCTCGCCCTTTCTCTTCCTGGGTCACTCCGCCCTTCGATGAGTTGATGGATTTGATTGCTCGAAGGGCGTGGGAGACACCTGACACAGTGGAGCCAGTCCCTAGAAAGCCTAATAAATATATTACGGCCCCTCAAGACAAGGCATACCTCACAAAGGGAGTTCCAGTGGACGCTATGGTGGTGGCAGCTGCCACTAAAAAGGAGATGTCTGAATCTTCCTCATCTGTCCATCCGCCTAACAGAGATTCTAGGACTATGGACAGGTATGGGAAGCGCATTTTTAGTTCAGCGACTTTTCCCATGCGATCGCTGAACTATTTGACACATTTCACATGTTTACAGAGGGATCTAGTCAAAGAGTTGGGAGATACCCTCCAGGGTACTACAGATGCTGCTGTCGCGGAAAAGGTTACAGCACAGCTCAATACCCTTACATCAATTGTGAACTCGTCCATGAGGCTCATCTCGTATGCAGCCGAAGGATCGAGTAGGGCTGCAGCTTCAGCGATTGCTCTTCGTAGACAATCCTGGATGTGCTTATGCTCCTTTGCGGAAGCCTTCAAATCTTCCTTTACTAACGCCCCATTTGATGGTGCCACTCTCTTTGGCCCCAAAGTAAAGGAGACCCTTACCCGGTGTGAGCAAGAGGGAAAGACTCTGTCTGCTGTCGGAGTCCGTTTTTCCACCCCATCTAGACCGTACCCCAAAGGGCAATGAGGTGGAAAAATGTATTTTTGAAAACCCCAGGGTTCTTTCCCAGGCACACAGGGTGATGCCCCCTCCAAAGGCAGAGGGGGGGGCAGAAGTGGAAGACGTCGCCCTGGCGGCAGAGGGGGTCCGCAAAACCAAGGTGATAGGGATACGCTCCCTGGGAAACCTTTCCAGCACTCCTGAAGGGAGGCCCGACTGTCCTGCTCTGGAGGCAGTCGGGGGTCGCTTAGCTTTATACCCTCAGGCCTGGCAAAGTCTTACCTCAGACAAATGGGTAAAAAGCATTATTACCAGAGGTTACAAAATTCCATTTCTATTTCCCCGTTATCAAGAGAAAAGATTCCCAGATGTACCGCCCCATCTGCGAGAACCTGCAGCTATAGAAATTTCAAAGCTGCTAGAAAAAAAGAGTCATCCAACCAGTCCCGGCGGACCAAAGAGGATTCGGAACTTACTCAAGGTTCTTTTTAGTTCCAAAAAAGACCGGGGACTGGAGGCCAATTCTGGACCTAAGCAATCTCAATACCTTTGTCAAGAAAGAAAAGTTCCGGATGGTCATGCTTCAATCGATCCTTCCATTCTTACAGAAGGATGACTGGATGTGCTCAATAGATCTCAAGGACGCATACTACCACATCAAAATGGCCAGAGCATCCAGGGATCACTTGCGCTTCAGGCTGGGATCCAGTCACTTTCAGTTTCGGGCCCTGCCCTTTGGTCTAACCTCAGCCCCCAGGGTTTTCACCAAATGCATGGCAGTGGTAGCGTCTCACTTGAGACGCCTAGGATACCAGTTGTTTCCGTATCTGGACGACTGGCTCCTTACTGCCACCACCGAGCGTCGACTGATACAGGCCAGGGATTACACACTCGAACTTTGTGTTCAACTCGGAATTTCCATAAATTTCGAAAAATCTGCATTACAACCGTCACAGCATATCTCATTCATAGGAGCAGATTTGGATACCCGTTGCTTGATTCTAAGACTTCCCCCAGAAAGAATAGCCTCTCTACAAAATCACATATCTCTACTTCTGTTGTCCAAGAAATCCCCGGCCAAACTGGTTCTAAAAGTTTTGGGTCTCATGTCGGCTTCCCTCATTGCAATACCCTTGGGAAGACTGCACATGAGAGTTCTTCAATGGCTGCTGTTCGCACAATGGTCGTTCCAACAGTTACTGCTGACACACGAAATTCACATCACAAACATCTGCAAGACACACCTATCTTGGTGGCTACAGAATTGCATTCTCACCGGCGGCCGACCGTTTGTGCTACCCACTCCAACAGCTACGGTGACCATGGACGCTTCCCTGATAGGGTGGGGGGGCATCTTTCAGGGACAGACAGTCCAAGGCGAATGGACCAATCTAGAGTACAACCTGCACATCAATATTCTGAAGATGAGGGCAGTGTTCGTAGCATTGCAACACTTTTCTCCCCTTCTACCTCTAGGGACCATTGCAGTTCAAACGGACAACATGTCCGTAGTCTGGTACATAAACAAGCAAGGAGGAACCAAATCTTACCAGTTGTGCAGAGAGGCCATGAGAATTTGGCAATGGGTAGAGTCCACGGGTCGCTTTCTGATAGCAACGCACATCCCGGGGTTATCCAACGTCATAGCGGACAGGTTGAGCAGAGCCATCCTGTTACCTCATGAGTGGTCCCTCAAACAGACAATAGCGGACATGATATTCCGCAAGTGGGGCCAGCTTTGCTGCGATCTGTTTGCGTCTCCAATGAACGCCAAATGCAGAAGCTACTTCGCCCTATTACCCCCACCAGGGGAAGTCCCCAGGGATGCTCTGATTCATGATTGGCCCCCGGGTCTCCTGTACGCCTTCCCTCCTATACCTCTGATACCAAGATTTCTGCAGAAAGCCAAGAATCTGGAAAGGACTGTGATTCTCATTGCCCCATTCTGGCCTCGTCAAATTTGGTTTCCCTTTCTTCAAGCACACCAAATACGGGAGCCCTGGATCCTGGACCCGGAGCCAGATCTACTGACCCATTTGTCAGGGGCTCCCCACCTGTCGCTTCTGTCCCTCAGACTAGCAGCTTGGCTGCTCCGCTTCCCTTCTTAGCCAGGTCTGATCTTCTTTCTCCTGCGGTTCAGAATATTCTAGTAGCTTCTCATAAAGCTTCCACTACAAAAATTTACACTAGTAAGTGGAAGCGTTTTGTATACTGGGCAACTGCACAACATTTAGATCCCTTAATAGCCCCACTAAACAAAGTTTTAGAGTTTCTATCCATGCTATTTCATCAAGGAGCTTCTCCTGCCACCTTGAGGGTTCAATTGGCTGCTATTTCAAACTTTCATGTAGGAGAAAATGGAGCGCCTATTATGACTCATAGGGTTTGTAAGGCTTTTCTAAAAGGGTCTTTTCATATTAGACCACCAGTCAGGTTTCCTACAGCTCCGTGGAATCTAAACCTCCTGTTATCCCAACTAATGCTACCACCCTTTGAACCAGCCTCGTCCTGTTCTTTAAAGTTCTTGTCGTGGAAAACTCTTTCTCTAGTAGCTATCACTTCAGCTAGACGAGTGTCAGAACTTCAAGCTCTTTCCATTAAGCACCCATATTTGATCTTTCACCCTGATGGGGTATCCCTACACACCAACCCGTCCTTTCTTCCCAAGGTTTGTTCAGTCAACAACATTAATCAGTCCATTGAACTCCCCACATTTTTCAAGAACCATTCCAATAAGCTGGAATATATGTTACACAAGTTGGATGTTCATAGACAACTCAGATTCTACTTAGAACAAAGGATCACAGAAAAGCAGACCAACTTTTTATAGCCTTTGCGGACAGCAGAAAGGGCATGGCAGTGACGAAGCGTACCCTCTCCAAATGGCTATCTGATTGTATTACTTTTGTTTATACCGTTACTGAGCAGAGTTTGCCCACCAAACCGAAAGGACATTCTACTAGATCAGTATCTACATCCCTGGCTCATGCGGCCGCCTACCTTTAGATACTTTTTGTGCGGCCGTCACTTGGTCTAAACCACATACGTTCATCACTCATTACAAAGTGGATAGGATTTCCAGGGACAGGGCAACCTTTGGTTCCACTGTGCTCAGGAACATTCTTCCGTGAGTCTCTCAAGGTCACGGAGCTAGGGACGCTACCCATGTGTCAGAACAAACGGCGAGATTGAACACTCTCACATAAAGAAGTTATGTCCTTACCATAACGTCCCATGTGGAGTGTTCTCAGGTCAGGAAGAACGTCCAGTTTAGAGGTCTGGTTTGGTTCTCCCGCTTCTGATTTCTCTCTGCTGTTACTGCTGGTTTCAGCTATGCCTTGGTATGTATGTTTGTATGTTTTCATTCCCGTTGGGATCTGGTATTGTTTTGCAAACTAGATCTGAGGTAAGGGCAGAGGGAATTGTGGGAGATAGGTTGGTCTTGAGCTTCTTCTCGATACAGAGCTTTGCTAAGCGGCCGACTTGGAGCAGAGGATCGGCTCCGAACCCATGTGTAAGAACAAAGGCGAGATGAACACTCCACATGGAACGTTATGGTAAGGACATAACTTCTTTTTAATGGAGCTTAAGAAACTTTTGGTAGAAATAATCAGATTTATAGGTGGGGGCTGGAATTTAATTTGAAATAGTATGTATGTATCCTAGTTCATAGATAGGTACTAGGCTATCTGCCCGAGGGCATTTATAAGCCTAGCCAGAGTGTGTGTCGGCTTTCGCTGCCCCATTGATTAATTAACTGATCCTCTGTCAAGCAGAGCCAATGAAGTGATCCCAGAGGTGTATTTTCTGTTACCCATCCACTCGTCAAGGTTTCTCTTGAAGAGTGTTAGTGAGGGGCTCTGCCTAATGTAGTTTGAATTTAGTTCCAAAGCCTGGGGAGTCTCTGTGACAGGAATCTATCTCTCCAGCATGTTCTGTTTATTGTTGTGGTGAGGTTTAGCTCACTAGAGCGCGTGACTCTCAGTGACTTGGATTTCTTTAGGTGGAGCATGTCCATCAATTTTGAGTTGGACATGGCTTTGTAAGTCAGGCAGAGATCACCTCTGAGTAAGCGATATGCCACTGAGTACAGTCTGAGTCTTTTCAGTTGGGCTGCATAGGACATATGTTTGAGGCCAGTAATCTTCTTGGTGATGTACTTTTGTGGTCTGTCCAGCTGTTGGAAGTGTCTTGTGAGGTACATCCCAAATGGGGCATTGTACTCTATGATGGGTCTGATGAGTGAAGAGTAGAAGGGCACTATAACCTCTTTATTTCTAGATGGGAACTCTTTAGTAATTAGATGGGCCACATAGAAGGATTTCCTAGCTACTTTGGCAATATGATTGTCAAAGGAGAGATTACTATCTACCTGGGTCCCCATATCTCTTATTACCTCTTCTGTATTAAAGGGGCTGCCACCTATGTGGGAATTCGTGGGTGTTTTGTTTTTCCCAAACAGGATGACTATGCATTTTTTGACATTTAGCTGGAGGCCATGACTTTGACACCAGGTGTCTGTCTCAGTAAGGCCCTTTTGGAGGCTGTCTGTGTCAGCCGGAGAGTCAATTATGGATCCCAGTTTGCAGTCATCAGCAAACTTGGTTAGCCATAGTCCTCCTGTGTTTGCCTGTACTTCTGAGAAGTATATGCCAAACAGTAGGGGTCCCAGCACTGAGCCTTGCAGGACACCACTTGACTGGTTTAGAGTCGGACCTGGAGCCTGCTATTCTTACCGTGCGAGTTCTGACTGGAAGCCAGTTGGCAATCCATCTCGTGACGTAGGGGTTTATGTTCAGGCTGGTGAGGTTTACTGTAATACCCGAGTGGGGAATGGTGTCAAAAGACTTGGCGAGGTCAAGGTAGGCTGTGTGAAAAACTTTTCCCTCATCTATGGCCTTGGTGACTGTCTCGAAGAAGTCAACCAGGTTTAGTAGGCATGCTCTGCCCTTAACAAAACCGAACTGGGTCGGGTCAAGTGTTTGGAGGTTCCCAATGTCTTTGTTAATGAGTTCCATGATTATACGCTCCATAGCCTTGCAGACCAGAGTAGTCAGGCTTATGGGGCGATAGTTACCAGGGTCAGTTGTGGCCCCTCCTTTGTGGAGTGGAATACCCGTTGGTGTGCACCATTCTATGGGCATGTAGCCTGTGGAGAGGCTGAAGTTGAACAGCGTGTTTAGGTGGGAGGTTAGTTCATTCTGTAGTTCGTGCAAGATGCCACCTGGGACACCATCTGGCCCCATTGATGCTGTGTTTTTGGCTTTTGAAAGGGCTATTTTCACCTGTGCGTCTGTGATTTCTGGGACATTACACTTTTCCAGTATTGTTGTGGGCCCTTTTGGGGGAGAGAGGGTGGTGAAGTTTGCACTGAATCTATCTGCCAGGATGTTGGCAATATCAGTAGGTTCAGTATATTTTGTGTTATTTTGCACTAGTTCAGTGCATGTCTGCGAGTTGCCACTAAGATTCTTAACTTAACTAAAGATGGCTTTGTGGTTATCTTTTGAATCCTTGGCTATTTTTCTTTCAAAGTTAGCCTTGGATGATTTTATGAGGGACCTTAGTTTCTTACTGATACTGATCAGGGATTTCTTTCCTTCTTGGGATTTGCTTTTTTTCTGAACTAGTTTACTCCTTCTATTGTATAGCCTGTTTATGGCAGGGGACCACCAGACTGGTTTTCTGGTTTTCTTCTCTTAGAGGAGTGAGTCTTGGTTTTGCTAGGGATGGCACGATCCATGCATCCTTGTAGGTGCTCATAGAGTGTATTTGTAAAGGTTTCTGCATCTTGGGCAGCGTTATCCTTTAGCATGGGGGCTGTGAAACTTACCACCTCTGTCTTAAGTAAGGTAAAGTTTGCTTTAGAAAAGTTTTTTACTGTGGTTTCCTTAGTTAGGGGTGGTGGTGGGGTGTGGACATCCAGAGTGATTAGTTTATGGTCTGATCTAACCAGTGACGGATTGACCTCTGGTGTGGAACACCTTACGCCCATGTTTGTGATGACCAGGTCCAGTATGTTTTCACCTCTGGTAGGGGAGTTTACCAGCTGATCCAGGGCGTTTGAGTTGATGAATTCCAGGAAGCGCTGGGCCTGGGAGTTGTACTAGAGTAGTTTTCCCAGTTAATGGTAGGGTAATTGAAATCACCCAATATCAGTGTGTTCGGTAGGACCTTCATGTTTTCCAGTGTCCCCAGAAAGGTGGAGTGGTGGGCCTTGGGTCATGGAGGGTGATCTGTAGCAGACCACAATTTGCATTGCAGGTTTTCCCAGTGTTAGTTGCACATGGATGATCTTAGAGGTATCATGTTGCGCCACTAACCTGAAGGTGTAGGCATCCTTGATGAATATGGATACACCCCCTCCTTTTGTGTTTCGGTCCATGTTCTGTGGCCGAAACGTGTGGTACAAGTTGTAGCCTGGTAGTGCTGAGGTGCTCTCTGGAGCCTTGAACCAGGTTTCAGTTACTGCACAGATGTTGACTTTCTCCATACTGAGGAGTGCTTCAAGCACATGCATTTTGAGATTTAAACTCCTGGCATTGAGTAACGTAATCCTCAGTTTTTTGTTAATTGTGCTGTTTACAGAGGTGGGTTTGACTTTTGAGTATTGCCTAAAAAAGCCTGTATGGGGCTGCAAGAGCCTTGGCCAGTATTCAAAAGCCTAGGGGTGACAGATGCAAGCCGTCTCTTGCAAAGCAACGCGGCTTGTCGAGCATGTCGTCCCAGGCTGACAGACACTGGATCCCCTTTGAATGACACCAGAAGCTTAGCCAGTTGTTGAAATTGATCATTTTTTCTTTATACTGAGGTTTTATTCTTGGTGAGGTCGGGATGCTACTCAGGGTCAGGGTCATGCCAGCCTGGGCTACATGATCAGAGAGCTCTTCCATGTCTCTCTTCATGTAGTCCAGGGAGGTGCGTCTCTTTTCATGTAGTCGAGGGAGGTACATCTCAGGTCATTCACACCAACATGAACAATGACAGAGTCATATTTGTACCTGTTCTGGAGTGACCTGAGTGCTTGTGTTATGTGGTTGATTCCAACTCCCAGCAGGCAGGTAACAGTAACCTTCTGTTTGTCCAGCCTAGTGAGTGGGATGTCAGTGTGCCTGACTATAGAGTCACCTATTACTAGTGTATTAGGTATGTTGTTTCACCTTAAGGGCTGTGATTGTGCGGCACACTGATTTTGTGTTTTGTGTCTTGTCTGGCTTGTGACTGGAGGTGCAGGTTGTTTGGGTGTCTGCTTTGGAGGTCTCTGATGCTTTTGCAGGTTTTTATTTAGAGCCTCCGAGTATGATTTTGTGTATTTATGTGCATTATTCGCCAGTGCTGGTTTAGTAGGTCTGTGTGTGGCTGGCGGTGTGGTGCAAGTGTTAACCTTCTCCTCTTGACTGTCTGTTGCAGTCTTGGGTGGAGATAGCTTAGCCTCCAGTTTGGCTGTATAATTGCATCTCTCGCATATGTTAGTGTTTTGTGGTAGGAGGAGAGGGTTGTCTGTGTTCATGAGGCAGTTGTAACATTGTCTCAGGATACCCATATTCACCAACTGGACTGGAGAATACACTTAAAATTGTCAGTTGGTCATGCCTGAATAGTAGGGTGAGCTGCTTAGTCACTTGGTTTAGTGAGGGATGAATAGAGCCTTGCCCTGCTGGGCAATTGTGTCAGGGTATATTAGTGCTTACTATTCGGTCTGAGCAAGTGCTGGGCTGTAGGAGGCTTTTTGAGTGCTTAGGTTGAGAGTTAGACTAGTTTCAAGGGAAAAACTGAAGAGGAGACTTAGTGGAGCCGGGAATAATTTAACCCTAGTGAACCAGCACTGCATGGCGCACAAAACCGTGCAAACACATTTTTTATAGAAGGGAAATGAAAGAGAGAGAAATTAGCCCAAAATGGCCAATAAACTACTAACTTCTGGGCTGGAACCACTCCTTCAGGGACAGATAGGCTGCTCAAAGCTCCCCTCTCTCACAGGTGAACAGAGAAACTTCCTTATATCCAAGTAAGGTATGGGCAACTCATAAACTTATAGCACAGCCCTGAATTCAGCGCTAGCCTGAAAACTGGACTAAACTAGCTTAGAAAGGTGGGAAACCAGGAATTTCTTTGTTTTGGTTTTTTTTTTTTTGTTTTTTTTTGAAAAGATAAGGCAAAAACAGTAAAAAAATACACTTAAAACAGCTTTAAATTACTACAAACGATCAGAAAAGGCTATCGCACTTTAGTGTGTAGCCTGCAACAGTTAAACAAATTATTTAAACAAAAATCGACTTTTTAAAAGTGCAGGCAGTCAAATAAGTACAATATGTGGAAAAAAAACAAGCTTTTGAATCACAATAAATGCTGGAAAATCAGCGTTTAGGTGGAAAAAAGTTAAGTACAGCAAGAAAGTACAGAAAACTGATACTTAATCACTCCAAAGTCTCTCTTCTAAGCTAGAAGGCTTTTATCAGTTTAAGGCTTTCTAGTGCTTCCCAGTAGGTTAGTTGCAGGAAAGATGGGAAACAAGTGCAGATGTGGTCTTTTAAACCAGAAAGTTGAAAGAGATGGACAAACTGTCCAAATGGTCAACAAACTACAATTTCTGGGCCGAGAAGCACTCCTCTTGTTGTGTAGATAGGCTACCTAATGCTTACCACTCCCACTGATAAGCTTAGAAGGCTTCCGTCCAACACAGAAAGGCTTGCGGGGCTCAGAAGCTTACTAACAATCCTGGATACAGCAACTCTGTAACCGGGCTAGGCTAGTTATAGGAAAGGTGGAAAACGGGCGCAAGTGCAGCTTTCAAACCAGAAAGTTGAACGAGATGGGGAAAAACTGGGGATAAGCTAGAAGGCTTCCCTCCAACACTGAAAGGCTTAGGGGTGCAGAAGCTTACAAAGAGTCCTGGATACAGCAAATCTGTACCTGGACTAGACTTGTAACAGGAAAGGCAGGAAACAAGCACAAACACAGGCTTATAAGGTTGAAAGATATGGAAAAGCTTCCCAAACGGCCAATAAGCTATAATTTCTGGGGCAGAAACCACTCCTCCTTTGGTAGATAGGTTACCTAGTGCTTACCACTCCCACTGATAAGCTAGAAGGCTCATCTCCAACACAGAACAGCTTGAGGGGCTCAGAAGCTTACCAACAGTCCTGGATACAGCAAATATGTCCCTGGACTACACTAGTTACAGGAAAGGCAGGAACCAAACACAAACACGGGCTTTTAAACCAGAAAGTAGAAAGAGATGGAAAAGCTGCCCAAACGGCCAATGAACTACAATTTCTAGGCCAAAACCCACTCTTCCCATGGTAGATAGGCTACCTAGTGCTTACCACTCCCACTGATAGGCTAGAATGCTTCCCTCAAACACAGAAAGGCTTGGAGGGCTCAGAAGCTTACCAACAGTCCTCGATACAGCAAGTCAGCAAGTCTGTATCTGGAGACTAGACTAGTTACAGGAAAGGCAAGGAAATAAGCTTAGGATATTTTTTTTTTATACAGAAAAGCAGTTAAAACAGCAGTAAATACAATTCAAATTGCAGTGCAGGCTAGCACACTTGAGTGTGTAGCAATATTACGGTAAATACAGTTTAAATAAATGCAATTAAATTAACAAATTACTAAAAAACAAGTACAGAAGGCAGGGAGACCTCCAACGGACAATATAACAAAAGGAGGGTAGATGTTTGAACAAAGTTATGAAAATATTTGGTATGGAAGATGTGAATTTAGTAGTAGGAACTCAGAATTTACATATTATTCCTGAAGGTAAAATAACTAGGCTAGACTAGGTAGGAGTTATATTTCATTGGAACATGCATTTAATTGAAAACTTTGACACAGATCCCATAGGTATTTCTGATCTTGCACAAATAAAAAGTAAGATAAAAATGTAGGGTAGTGAAGTAAAAAATAGGACACTGGTGCTTTCCCACATACCTGTTACAAAGAGAGGAACTGAAAAAATGGGTAATGAAAATTATTCAAGAGTTATTAGGGAAGATAGGAGTAGTTTCATAAGTTACAGCTAGTGACTGGGACAAAATGAAAATGGAGTTTAAAAATAGGGTCGAAATAAAAGAGATATTGTTAAAAAGTAATAAATAATGCTTAGAGGGGCTGATAAAGGTTAAAATATTGCAGAAAAATGGGAATCTCACAGAACAAGAGGAGAAGCAAATGCAGAGTGCTAAAGAGAAATGAGTATCTAGATAATATGCATGAGGAAAGGATTGCAGTTAAGCAACTTTTTTGATGACAGTTCTAGAGCACAAAACTTTTAAGCACAAAGACTTAAGCAACATAACATTTATAGGTTCGTATGTTCATAGGTTGGTACTAGGCTATCGGCCCCCTAGGGCCTATACAATCCTAGCCATAACAATTCCCTGGATATTTCTTTCCACAATATTTATAGGTTTATACGTAGATAGTTGTTGCCAAACCTAGGGAACCTATAACAAGAAAAGTAACCAAAGATCCTGTAGAGGTTTTAGAGATGTTCCAGAAATTTTATGATACTTTGTATAAAACAGAGAAATGCAGAAATCAAGAAAGAGTGCAAATGGAGATATTTATGGAAGACTTAATTATGCCACAGTTAGAGGTAGACAAGGCTCAACAACTAACAATTAAGATAGGAGTGAGGCGATAAAAACAGTGATGTATAATTAAACTTCAGGAAGGTCTCCAGCAACAGATGGTATATTCCCGTGGAAGTTTGGAAATTAGGAAGGAAGAAAGTGATAAAGATCTGCAAGATTTTAACAGTATTTTAAAAGGAGGGGAAGCACTAAAATCTTTCATAGAAAGCTGTGGTGGCTGTGTTACCTAAGGGTCTATATTAGTTTGTTGAAAACTAACTTCAGTGAACAGCTGTTCAAACGTAGATCAGTGAACGGACGTTCATTGAACTTTCACATCACTGAACGTTTTTCACAAGGCAGTGATTTACTTGGCCAGCATTAGGAAATTTGCCCTTTTCTCCACTGTAGTACGATCTCAGAGTTGGTATATACAAGTAAGAGGGGGTCTGGGGGAGACAGCCCTCCACCTTGGTGGGTTCGATATACTGCAGTGTGTGACAGTCAGTATGTTGGCTAGGTAACTCGCTGCCTTGTGAAAAATATTCGTGGAAGTAACGTTTAGTGAATAGCCATTTGCTGAACTTTTTCAACAAACTAATATACACCTGTTCCCTAAAGATGGCAAAGACCCTTCAGATCAACCTTCCTAGAGAGCCATTTCAGTTTTAAAGAATGATTATGAAGTGTTTTTGTCTATAGTAGCTAAAAGAATGGCAAAGTGTTGTCAGAATTGACTGATAAGGATCACTGTGGTTTTGTGGTAGGGTGGCAAACATTTGACAGCATTAATAAAACAGTGAAGATCCAGACGGAAACCTAATGTAGGAAATTCCCTCTGTTGATTGTGGGTCTTGATATAGAGAAAACATTCGACAGAGTAAGTTGGGATTTTATGAGCAGGGCATTGGAAGCAATTGCATTCTATGATAAAATAATGTTAATTAGAAGGCTATATGAAGGATTGGAGGCAAGAAATATAAAGTGGGAGGATTCTTGTCAGATATGCTGTAGTTGAACAGAGGAGCCAGACACAATGTCCTCTTTTCCGTTTATTTGCTTTATATTTCAAGCCTTTTGCAAACAAAATAAGGAGCTTGAAAATACAAGGATATAATTGATATGGTAATCAAGAAAAGTTGGCTTTATTTGCAAGTAATATTATTTTGTACCCAATATATCCAGAAAGGACATCTCAGTGTTGTGGAACATTTTAGTAAGTCTTTTCAGGGTGTCAAATTAATGAAGATAAAATGAAAGTTATAGCTGTGAATTACTTGCCCACACACTAATTGGTTCAGCAATTCCCGTATTAATGGGGTCATAAGATGACTTATTATGGCAGCTAAGGAAATGAGGGAAGAGACTAAATGAAAGATGATAGAAAACCTAAGAAGAAGTTGTAAACAATAATTAATAAAGAATTGAAGGAATTTTTCTGAGAGGGAAAGAGGGCAAGTATTTGGTGGGATAAGTTGATCCTTCCAATAAAACTAGAGGGTTTAGTTTTATCTGATTTGAAGGGATATTTTAGAGCTACATAATTAAGGTTCCTGTATGTAATGCAAGCAGAAGGTTATAATTTGAGGTGGAAAGGGATGATGAAGAAAGAAAAAAGTTGAGAGAGAGTGGGATTTTGGATGCAGATGCTTAAGGAGAATAATAATTACCATGTGAAATATATTTATTAAGTAGCAGAAAGCATTCTGAGAACTAAGCCAATATGAGAATGGAGAAAGGAGATTTCGCCAATAGGGACGACTGCAAGTAGGGGGTAAAGAAAATAGTCAAGTGAGGGCTGGAATTTACTGGAGAAACCTGGCAAAGGAACCAAGATATTGGAAGCAAATAACTAGAGCAGGAAAGGTAATAGTGGATAAGGCCAAAAAGACTTTGGATTGCAGGCTAGAGAATGCCTTCTCTACTAGGGCTTGATCTCAGAGTACAGGCAAAGAGAAAGGGATAGGGGAATTTTAAGTGAAAGATCTGCTCTGGTAGAGCTTCTCGTTGATTCCAGTAACATGCGCAGCTGTTAAAAAAAGGGATAATTGTTAGGACATAAATTTTGCATGATAACTATAAGAATCAATCAGGGGCGATTAGAAAAGATTAGGAAGAGAGGCTGTAAAAGCAGTTTACAAAAAAATAATGGGAATACATATGTATGGCTCCCAAGTATGATACAAGTTCAGAAGGTTTAGGGTCTTTGCTTGGAAGTGTTTGCACAGGTACTTTTATTCCCCAAGCAGACTTCAAATAATTTTTCCTCAAGCTTGATAGCAAATGTTGGAGGTGTAATGAAGAAGAAAGGGGTAACTGCCACGTATGTTTTGGGAGTGGAAATGAACTGGCAGATTTTAAAAATTCCCTGTAGAGTATTCTATCAGAAATATTGGGTGCGCAAATGGCTGTAAGTAAGGACATTATTCTTTTTTAGGTGGGATACAGAATTTCAATTGCCTAAACAGTCAGACCTTATTAAGTTTTAATTATTTTGGCTGCCAAAAAACAATTACTAGAAAATGAAAATCAAAGTCTGCAACTGCTGTATTTGCGGTATTTAATATTATAAAAGAGCTAGAAGAGGGAGGTTTAGAAAAGGGAAAGAACAAATTATATATACATAAATAGAAATTGAATGCATAATAATGTTTAGGAGGAGGAAGAGTGAGGTTTAAGGGAAAGCAGGAATTCAGCAGTTTTTTGTAATGTTAAATGTATGTCATGTATTTTGTATTTAAATGGAAAAAATGGTCTGCTGTGTTTTTTGTTAATGTATGTTTGATAATTTAATAGTTTTTTTTTTAAAAAAGCAGTTAACATGGGAGATGAGAGAAAAATGGTAATGACGAAAGGCAAGCATTATTCAGATTGTGTTTTAGGGATGATGTGATTATAAAACAAGTGGATAAAAGGGGGGAAAACCATTGTTATGGATGTTGAAAAATAAAATTAACTTATGCCTCAATTTTTAACATATGATGCAACTTTTAGAAAAATTTATAGGAATGATGTTAATCGTGTGATCTATAAAGTGAAATCTTATATGACTCTTTAATGGAAAGTTTGCTAACACCTGATGCGTACAATTATTCATACTTTGCTCATCCAGTTTGTCCTGTCATCTATGGTCTCCCTAAAATTCATAAGAATTTTTCTCCCCCAATGCGACCAATAGTTTCAGGAGCAAAATGGGTGACTGCAGGTATATTACAGTATTTTGAACAATAATCGAAATCCTTATTAAAATTTAGTAACAGTTGTATAAGAAACTCTAGTGATTTTCTTACAGTTATGAAGAATTATTAAATGCTAGTCCTAACTGTGAAATGTTATTGGTGACTATGGATATTAGAGCTCTGTTCACTGTTTTTAAGTAGTCACAGGGAATACTCTCTGAATAAAATTCCCCTTATTTGTTCTATGCTGGAAGTAGTGTTAGAAAATAATTCATTTTCTTTTAATGGTGCTTATTACCAGCAGTTACTAGGGGTAGTAATGGGAACCCCAGTGGCAAACAACTATACTAACCTGATGTTAACAAGATGGGAAGAAATGCATATTTATGATTTAAGTTTATCACACATTGGTTTTAAAAAAAGACAACTGAGGTTTTATAAACACTTTGTTGATGACATCTTCCTTCTTTGGGAAGGTGACAATAAGTCTTTAGAATCATTTGTTCAAGTGCTACATGAAAGTACTGATTTTCTTGCTTTTGATCTGAAATTCTCTAAAAAGACATTTAATTTTCTTGACATCACCCTGTTATTAATGGCAAGATATGCACAACTATATATAGAAAAAAATGTGCAAACAACTAGGTATGTGCATACAAATTGCATGCACCCTCACCATATATATAAAGAAGTTGTGAAGAGCCAGTTACTATGAGCAAGCAGATTAAATACCAGGAAAGAAGGTTTTAAGAAGGAAATTGACTATATGTAAAATTATTTTTACTCTAGAGGATGTAATGCTTCTCTAGTTAAAGAAAATATTGAATATGTAATGTCAAAACATGATGGAATGGCAAGCCCTTATCTTTATAGTAACCAAGATTCCACCACTAATAAGGGCACAATTAAAGACTAAGACGTGTTCAGTTAGTTACATAACTAAATATAATAGGCATACTCAGCTGGCTAGGAAAATCATAGAAAAGAACTGGACTGTGTTACAATCAGAAAATGACCTATGTAAAATTATAGGAGACCAACTGCAATTTGTGTGTAAGAGAGAGAGAAATGTTAAACGGCTGTTAGGTTACAAAGGCTTTAATTGTAATAAACAAATGCATCATATAGTAAGTAAACAACAGACACTTCCCTTGTTATAATTGCACTTTTTGGAAGTTTACTAATACTGAAGTAGAAATTATACATCCCTTCTCTAAGAAGAGATTTAGATTTCAAACATTTAATACTTGCAATACTGAAAACGTGAACTACCTTGCTAATTGTGAAGAATAATGTATATGTTTCTATATAGGTAAAACAAATCAGAAGCTAAAAGAGAGGATAGCTTCACATTTGTCAGACATCTACAGATAAACTGATACTAACGCTTTATGTAAGCATATTTTGTATTACAGAGCTGATTGCTCTTTCAAGTTGAGTACTACAAAAAATAGATCCAAGTCATAGATGGGTGATTAGTGTTACTGAAGCAGTGGAATATAGATGGATTAATTAACTACTTTAGGGCTGACACCCCACCTGGTTTGAG
This sequence comes from Protopterus annectens, assembly GCF_019279795.1. Taxonomy (NCBI): domain Eukaryota; kingdom Metazoa; phylum Chordata; order Ceratodontiformes; family Protopteridae; genus Protopterus; species Protopterus annectens. Next base: position 709,101,108 of record NC_056750.1, on the reverse strand, counting down.
TAAAATGAATATTATTAAACCTATTTTAAAGCTAAAACACTCTATTATTTGATATTAAATTATGTTTTAGGTGGCACACAGGTTTTTCCTGCTCCTTTTTAGTTATTTCCAAGTGATTTTTAAAGTATCCTTTTAGGTACTTTATATGTATTTTATATGTATTATTTGAGAATTAAAGGGTTAAGTTTTTAATGTTTTTTTCCTTAATTGCTTTCATGTGATAGGATGGTCTGTAATTTTAAGTACTATATAATTAAGTTTTCCTGATATTACTTTTTGCATTGAAAAAGAGTCTTGAACTCGAAAGTTCTGCAGTGTTAAAAATAGAGTGAATTTGAGAGACGGTCGGACTTTTTTTGATTTTTAATAGTTTATATATTTTGACTGTGCTGTTCATTTGGCTGATTATCCTGTTTTTATCTTCATGACATTTGTGTAGTCACAGAGACTTGGTTCAAGGTCACTGAGAGCACTCTGGCTGTACAAAGCTATAATGCCTTTCACATGTTCAGACCCCAAAACAAATGTGAAAGAACCAAAGGTGGAGGTGTATCAATATTGATCAAATCCAGATATACCTCAAGACTAGTGAAACAGTACAACTCTCTGGAGCTACTCCAGGTCCAATTAAACTATAGGAAAAATACCCTTCCACATCATTGTTAGCTGCAGGACCAGAAGAAGCGCACATCCTACCTGGACTTGCTAGAGTCACTCAACATACAGCCAAACGCCCTGGTCTAGGGAGAACTCGGCTATCCCTCCATTGACTAGATCATCTACATGAGCACAAACATGATAGCTACAAGTCACTCAACATAGTCAAACACCCTGGTCAGATTTCAACTCACTCTCCACTGATTGAGAGACCTACACAAGTACAAACACAATTGCTACAAGGTTCCAGGACTTTAATTCAAATGCCCTGAAACTGTTGGTCCAGACCCCCACAAGGGGCTTAAATGCTCTGCACCTGGTGCTCAGCAACATGGGGGGGGGGGTCACTGCACTAGCCCCTGTGTGTTGCCCTTCCTATTGAGGTCAGACAATAAATATTTCTCGTTTGAAGTAAAGATCAAACCTGACATCACCACAGAAGTAAAAAACAAAAAAACAAACATTTTTCCAAAGCAAACTATTTCCTACTGTGTGATGATATATAAAGTTTTGAAGCCCCTGCCAACATAGACAACAATTTATTGCAGAGAAATACACTAATACCCTATATAGCCACTTAAACAAATGCATTGACTCACCATATGTCACTAGAACAAAAACAGTTCTTCCCGAAAGAACAAGCCACCCTGGCGGACTTCAAGTATAAATAAGCTATACAACAAAAGAAAGAAACTGATGTCTAAGAACATGAGCGAACTAACCCAGCAGAGGAAGAATGCCCTCCACAGCTTGAGAAGCAAATCAGATATCTTAAGACATGAGACTAGCATCCCTAGTAATGACAATTACAAGGCATTCTTTAGCTATGTCCATAACTTAAGAAGGAATGTCCAGTTGTGTGCCAGACTTGTAGTAAATGGTGCCACTCGCACTGAACCTGAGGAAATTGCAAACCTGCTAGCTGACAGATTTGGTGATAATGTCATCCCTCTGTCCCCATCTGACATATCCAAATCATTCCCAGCACTCGTCCTCTACCAAGTATCTCCAAAGAACCAGTTATACAAGCTCTCATCAAGGCTAAACCAGTAGCCTCAGTGGGATAAGATAACATCCCATGCTGCCTATTCAACACTCTATAAAACAAGACTTTGCAGACCCCCTGGGCACTCTCTAACCATAGCCTGAAAACTGGCTTTGTCTTGGCAGAGTGGAGAAAAGCAACAGTAATACCCTTGCACAAAGGAGGTCCATCAACTGACTCTGGGAACTATTGACCCATAGTGCTAACCAGCCTTATCTGCAAGGCCATGGAAATAATCATCATGGACCTTATCCACAAGGACACAGGCAACCTAAAAACTCTTGACCCAACCCACTTTGGCTTTGTCAAGGGTAGACCTTGCTTATTAAACCTGGTGGACTTCTATGAGAATATCATCAATACCCTGGATGAGAGGAAAGCGATACATACTGCCTGTCTTAATTTATCCAAGGCTTTTGACTCAATCCCACATTCTGGTATCATGGAGAAGCTCTTCCAGCTTGAGATCAACCCATACATTATTAGATGGGTAGCAAGCTGGCTCCCTGACAGAACACAGTGTCAAAGTTTGCGATTCGACCTCCACCAATAGACCATTTGCCAGTGGGGTACCACAAGGTTCTTTGTTGTGCCCTCTACTGTTTGAAATCTATTTCTCTGAAGTCCAGGTGAAGGTAGATGACCTGTGACTTACCAAGTTTGCAGATGACTGTAAAATGGGTGCAATCACAGAGTCCTCAAATGATGTTAAAATATTACAGAAAAGGCTGACAAGACAAAGATTGGTGCCAACCTCATCGACAAAAACTTAACACAAAAATGCCTCAATATTCCCTTTGGCAAATAAGTAGCCCCTGCTACTTATGATATAGATAGCACTCCTCTAAGCACAAACTTAGTAGTGTGGGACTTGAGAACAAAAGTTGATAGCAATCTAAACTTTGATCACCTGGTGTCCGGAGTGGTAAGAAAAGCACATCTCATAAATAAGGGCATCGCATCCAAGACCAGGGAGGTTAAAGCTCCACTGTACTCAAGCCTTATCAGACCACTCATAGAGTACAATGCTCCCTTCTGTATGCACCTCTCCAGACACCTGTAGCAACTGGAGAGATCACAGAGGTTTCTTACCAGGAAAATCCAGGACCTCCAAAACATGACATACATGGAAAGACAAAAAGCCCTGTCATTGTACTCTGTATCATACAGGCTACTGTAAGGCGGTGAGCTGTGCCTGGCCTACAGACCAGTCTCATACACTACCCTAATGGAATTGCTGCACATCTGCAAATTGAATGGGACAAGAATAACTTGCTTTAAAGATCTCAACCTAGCTTGTGACATCAACAGAACATGCTGGAGAGACAGATGCATCTCACAGTAATTACCGCTCCTCTGGCATAAGCTCCCACTCCATGTGAAGCAGAGCTCCTCAATGACCCTATTCAAGCTCAACCTTGACAATTGGATGGGTGACCATAAATTTATTCCAGGGGTGGCACCTATGTCCCTTATGGACAGGGGCAGTCGGTACTGCTCACAGTATCGCTGTTCTAACAACTACCATCTAAACCTGGTTAATAAGGATTTTCAGGTTTTTATATGGCTAGGCTTGTTAAGGTCCTAGGGCCATTAGCCTAGTAACTTCCTATGAACCTATTTTATAATTAGAGCAGTGTGGAAGCATTTGCAGTCCCTGATACAATGATAAGGTTACCTAAGAGGGTATATTAGGGATCAGAGATGAAAATCAAAGTGAGAGAGTTCCTCTCTGATAAGTGGTGTCTGAACAGAGGAACCAGGCAGGGGTGTCCTCTTTTGCCTTTGTTATTTGCACTGTATTTAGAATCTTTGGCAGAGAAAATAAGGTACTCAGAAATTTAAGGATATAATTGGTATGGTAATCATGAAAAGTTGTGTTCATTATTTTTATATCTGATAAAACCAGGAAAGGACATCTCAGTGCTGTGGAACATTGAGACAGTTTCAAGTTTTTTTTCGATATGTAAAATTAACGAAGATAAAACAACAGCTATAACTGTTTTCATATCCTGATCTGGTTTCAAGGATAAGAGAATAATTATTGTCATAGTGGATTAGCACTCAGAACCTATCAAAGGGGTCAGCATTATTTCAGCTCAACAAGTTAATTCTTTTTGTTTTGTTTCTTCATTTTTCTTTCCTGTATTACTCTTGCTATAGTTCTAACAAAAGATTGCTCCCCATGCTCTTGCAAACTCCTTGATTATATGGAAGAACATAACTGAACAGTGGTGCAAGCTTAGCATAATAAAATAGCCGATAAAAGGATTCAATGGAAGACTGGAAACCAGATGAATAAGGGACATGTATAAGGGATATATCATGTGGAACGCATCAGGGCTATCAAAATAACAATGTAAAGAGAATTTATTGACAAAATGATAGTGATAACTAAAGTGGTTCCTGAAACGTGTTGAGAAATGCATACTTGTAAAATAATGTGAAATATGCATTTAAAAAAAAAATTGACATGGGGTGTAACACTAATTTTATTAATTAATCAGAGCTTCTAGCATAAAAATGTGAACTAGCAGTATGTAACAATTTCATTACTGAGACCCCTTTCAAAGTGAACTCATGGTATAACTTAAAATAAAATACAAAATAATTTACTTTAGACACACTAATGCAGGAGTGCCTTATCTCTTGCAGAATGGGGTGTCCTGGAAGTCATTACCCTTGGGAGTTAGCTGGTGTCAAACTGTGTGATCATGATGAGTGACTTAAAGTTAGCTGTACAGCGTGAAAGAAAAGCATGGTAAGTAAGGTAGATGTTAGACTGCAGTGAAATTAAAGAAAACTAGTAATCTGGAGCCACGAGCAGGTCAAATAATTTATTGATAAAAGTATAAACCTTCGCAGAGACTTCTTCAGGCAAAAGACAATTAAAACTGTAAAATATCTCATCATGTATATGTAAAACTAAAATCACTTAATTAACAAATAATTAGGCATTGGTACTTAAAAAATAGTTTTTAAAAAGACAACTTTCACTTTATTTTAGTGTGTAAATCCCTTTAAACTGGTTTTAAGCTAAAAGCATAATTTAACCCAGGTGGGTATGGAGTCCTAAAGTGTAAATTCAGATTAGTTTTCACTGTTTCAGTTACATTCTTAAGGTCCCCCCAATATATTCAAGTACAAGTTGTAGAATCATAAACTTAAATTATATGTAAGGCTACTCACTTTAATCTGTTTCTTATTTTTTAATGTAGTATTCCTGTTATGACTAAAAACTGGTCCTTTCTAGTAAATATCCTTCAATTCAGGTACTTGTGATAGCATCAGCCAATGTTTCTTAATAATTTTTATCATGGTATTATGATCGTATACGTTAAAACACATGTACAGCTATTGTCACTTTTACTTTTATTTGTATTATTTTTATGTATAGCTTCTTTACTTCTGTTATTGATAACTTGGTGTTCTGAGAGGATAGGCTTTAGAGTTGTCTGCCTACTTTTTAAAAAACCCATTTTGATGCGTTGTAGCATGTCCAACTGATATCCTCTATTGTTAAAATCAATAACGATTTCTTCAAGCTGAGCTTTCATAAAATCTTCATGTGTGTTCAACCTAATAAGCTCAACCATCTGATTTCTAACAATGTTGTCAAGCATGAACATTGGATGCATACAATCCCTAGATAAATATGTACATCTTTTAACTTTTTGTAATATACGGATGTTCCAAGCTGTCCTTTAACATCCTGTTTTCATGTAATGCCCAGAAAGTCAATTTGTCTGTAGTGCACTTTTTTCTTAAACTTAAGAAAAGATGCAGTTATGTTCAAATAAGAAATAAAATCATTTAACTTGTATAGTGAACCATCCTATATGAGGAAAAGGTCATCCACAAACCTGTGGAATGCTACATTCTTATGAGAAATATTTTTGGGATTTAGATAATACCCACTCAGTTTCCCAAGAATTCATAACAATGTTGGAGTAAGTATTGGCCACGGGAGTGCCCATGATCATGACATTAACTTGTTTGAACAATTGGTTTTGGAACATAAAGATATTATTGGTTAACATAATTTTCCATAGCCTACTTATCAGTTCCACATGTATACCACTGAGTGATGGCTGACTTATTTTAACAAAATCTATGCCTTCAGTATTCTGGATAGACGTAAATAGAAAGTCAACGTTTAGAGTAACCATGTAGCAAGTGATAACCTCATTCTTTTTGGTCCAATCAAAAGATTGTTGCAGAAAATCACTGCTGACTTTGTCAATAGTGGAAGATGTTTCCAGCCCAGTTTTCAACTGCCCTTCTAAAAATTTATTTATAGATTCCATAACCCATCCCCTAGCTGATACAGTCTGGCATAGGGGATATTTCTCCAAAGATTTATTTATCTTCAGTATCCCATAAGTTATGGTAACAACTGTGTTATTATATAGGTAGTCAAATACTCATTTTGAGATCCATCCTTGACATAATCATTAAAGAACCTCTGAGTTGTTATTAATTCTAGTAACTACAACTCTAGTTATAATTAAGTAATCAGCTGAGTTCAACATGGTTAACATAATAAATTGTATTCAACAGTACCACTCCTCCACCCTTATCAGCTGGTTTAATAACTATACCATTATTATTAATCAAAGTTTGAATTGCTTGATACTCTTCTTTTTCTAAATTTTGAAACAATTTCTTATGTTTACAGTTATACAACTCAGTTCATTCTCCACTATTTTCTCAAAGGCTGAGAACAATATTAGACATTGGTATATACATACTGCTTCTATAATCTGGATTACTCGCACTATCAGGTGTATTATTATAAATAACCTTCCAGTTAAGATTAACACTTTAGACACATCCGTAATATCAATAGGCACAAACTTTAAGACTTTATTTAATACCTTAATCTCAATCTCATATTCATTAAGTGGATATTTAATTAGGAAGAAAACAATACTATTATTTGGTCTAGTTTGAATTAGCGTTATACATGATTCCTTCTGACCAGTTGTGTTTCTGTTTCTACAATGTTGCTCTTTTTCCTCCCCTTTTGACTGTAAATCCTCTTGGGTTTTGATGGTAATGGAAACATATCCTGCTAGAGTAGTGGAATCTATATCCGTTGTAAATTCTGCATTAATTATGGTTTTGGTAGGCACAGTATTTGAGACGTCTTGGGTTGAATTGCTTGCTGAAATACTCAGTACCACAGATGTATCGGATGTCACTGGTAAAGTTGGGGGTGCATTAAAAACCATAGAAGGTTAAAGCAGTTGTAGCATTTTCATTCACTAGACGAGAAGACATTGTTTCGCCTTTCATTCTTCTCTGACTGAGCCATGAAAACACATGACTCTTCTTAGTCATCCATGTTCCATTTAAGTTTCCTTTTCTTAATTTCAATTATATGTTGTTGAGAAGTAGAAATCACTTAATTAACAATTAAGCAGTGATTCTTAAAAAAAGTAGTTTTAAAAAAGTCAATAACTTTCACTTTATTTTATTGTGTAAATCCCTTAAAACTGGTTTTCAGGTTAAAGCATCATTTAACCTAGGTGGGAAGTGTGCCCTAAAGCACAAAATCCATTTTCTTTGCTCTGTTTCAGTTATATTCTTAAGGTCCCCCCAATATATTCAGGTACTACTTGTAGAATCATAAACTTAAATGTATATTATCTGTATTATGTATATGTTTATATAAGACTTTGCTTTCAGCTGTTCTTTTAACCTCAGATGTGTGGCTACATATTCTTTCTTTAAAATTTTAGTTTGTTTTTAATTGTATAGTATGCAGTGCATTTACAACACTTAGCAATATATATATAATGTTTTTTGTTTCACAGTTACCATAGGCACGTAGTGATGCATCTAATCAAATAGGTACCCGTATGTGCAATAATTGCAGTTTTTATAAATGTATTTACACTGACAAAACTTTTTTGCATTCATTAAATGGTACAATTTTTACTCTGTGTGCTTTTAGCTTATATTTTATCATAAGACTTGTTAAAAGAAAAGCAAACTGTTGGACTCCTGGATTATCCTTAGATCCTATAGCTCCTATACTTGTTCTTCTATATCACTGTTGCAGTATTCTTCACCATATGGAACTCCTGCCAGTGCTAGTTCCATGTCTGGCCAGTATACCAAAGTATTTAGATCTTGCATGTGCCGTATGTCACACACATGCTGTCCATACATTACATAGGGCATAAAGGTGATAGACACAATTACCCAGAACATCTTTGCTGCCAATCCGAACGCCAGCATTGTTTGTCTATGTGAACAGTCTTTGTTGTGCTGAATACCTACCCATATGGTAAGTGCCCCAGTGGGGTCTCATTTATTTTGTTTTGGTCTTGTTCACTTTTTGTTACCTGGTGTTCATGTTATCCAAGAAGAGAAAATGTCAAGTGTGAGAAGCAAATTCCCTATAAGGATTGTCACAAAATGTCTTTTTTGGTTGAGTGCTTCCCATGCCCATATCTCCTGTAGCATTTGTAAGGCGTTTGTGCCTAAGACTCTTAGAAGCCTGTTGTTTTCCATGGCCATCTATCTAGAGAACCAGAGGCTTAAACTGTTAGGCCAGGGTGGCATGGTAGAATCTGTTAACCCTGAGGTACTGTTAAGCAATAAGAAGGCCAGTACATTCTGTCCAAATTCTTTGGCTGTCCAGCTTCCAGCGGACATTTATGTAGAAGCAAGTGATATCTCTGTAGGCCATCCGATGTCTACATTGGATTCCTCTGCCATGACGAGACCAGAATAGATTCTTCCTTTCATGTGGCCTCTGAGGTTTTGCGGGTATCTGCTCCAGACATCAAGGGGGAACCAGGGTTGATTTTCTTGGAGGGCCCTGGAGGTATTTCACAGATTCTGGTTAAGGAAGAGGTTCCAGGTACTGGTATTGAATCCGGTCAGGATTCTGAACCTCAACTGTTCGTTAGGGCTGACATCTCTGCCATGAAAAAGGAGAAGACTAAGCATTGTTACATATATCCTAAGTATCCTCAAAGGGAATGGCAGGAGTTTATACGGGACCTTTTTAATGCCTTAATGGCCTTAAAGCCTCCCCAAGAGGATTCTGTGCCTATTCCCATTTGAATGAATGGCCTAGGGATCCTGATTCCTCAGAATAGGATTCACAGTCTTAAGGAGGGTCCTTTTCTTACTCTTCCCAGATGCCTTTGCCTTTGGCTTATGGCTGTGATGAAGAGGAGTCTACTAGTCTTGAGTCTCTTTTTCAGGAATTGCCTTTTGGGATACAGTACCGAGAATCATGGATTATTTAAAGTAAGATTTTTCTCAGGTGTTCCAGACGAGGTATTATGAGTTTCTTTAGTTGGACATTGCTAAACTTTTTGCAGTACCTCTTGTGTTGGCTTTGTAATGCACCTTTATAGCTGCTTCTAAGTCTCCTGATTCTCAGTCTCCTGCTCCAAAGAAACCTGACAGGTTCTAGAAGGTTCCTGATGATTGTCCATTTTTTATTAGTCCTTTTGCTGACACTGTTGTGGTGCCAGTCTCCTCTGGCAAGCCTTCTAAGCTTTTCCCCTATTCTAAGGTTCTGCCTTCAGATAAGTATAGTAGGGCAGGGCAATAGAGAGGATTAGTAAGGTTTATGCTGTTTCTGCTTTGGTCTTTTGGACGGTCATTTACCAGACCCACATGTCCAGATATGCCCTGACCTTGATTGCCCAGGCTTGTCAGGCTGTTTTGGACCTCCCTGATTTGAAGGCAAGTCTTCTGCTGTAACAATTTTGGGTTTTTACCTCTCGCGTGTCTCACCACTGTGTCAAGTGCAGCCTGTGATGCTGGTTAGGCATATTCCAGAGCTTCTGTCTTTGAGTCTGTCATGTGGTGTTACTCTTGGTTTCATCTACAGTCTTTACCTGAGGACATTAAAGCCAAGTTGCTGGATCCTGCTTTGGATACTAAAAATCTTTTTTAGGACTACTGCTGCTGTTATGTTAAAGTCTCTTTAAGAAAAAGGTAAGGATTTGCAGGACCTTAAACCTCACAGTTGGGTTCACTTGTCCCTTCAGCTCTCCCTCTGTCTTCCAAACTGGCATCCCATCATCTCAGATTCTTGGGTTCTATCTCCTGTCAGCATTATTTCATGGTGTGAAAATCTGTCCCTCCTTTCTCAGGGATTCCCCAACCATCTCTGGAGCAACTTCCTCATTTCTCAGAGGTACTATTTATTTCCTCCTTCCAAAGCAGGAAAGGGATTTTACTCCAGGATGTTCCTGGCTCCTTGAAAGGAGGGCACTTGACATGAGACATGTTCTGGATCTCTCCTTGCTCAACACCTTTCTCAAGGCTCATTCCTTTCAGATGCTTGCTCTTCAAACCCTGTTTCTTGTTGTACTTCCTCAGGCATTTCTGGTGTTCTTAGATCTGAAGATGTTAATGAGGGTGGCCTAATGGTTAAGGTGTTTGCCTTACAAACACAAGGTGCAGGGTTTGAGTCTCAAGAGATAATTGGCTAGGCTTAAAACGGCTCGCGAGGGCAGTTAGCCTAGTACTAATCAATGCGGTAGATGCTCTGAGTTAGGATGCTTGCCTTCATATTCCTATTCACCTTCTTTTTAGGACATTTACATGTTCCTCTGTTTCTTCCTCTCATTTTCAGTTGTCTGATTTGCCCTTTGGCCTCTGAACAGGCGGTTTCCTCTCTACTGTTCCAGACTGCCATGCCATCTGGTGTGGAAGATGGGCACCCTTTCTTTTCCTTGGTAGGGGATGTTTCTTTATGCCTTCCCTTTCTCTACTTCCTAGAGTCCTGCAGAACTTTCAACTGGATTCCGCAAAAATCTTGCTAGTGGCTCCCCCTCTTAATTCATCTGGTCAGGGTAATCATCCCAAATTACTTCAGTGGTTGGACCTCCTAACACAGGATAAAGGGCTCTCTCATCCATCCTCACTTGTCCACTCTTCAGCAGACACTGTGGCTAATAAGGTTTTGATCCCTTTTAGGCACCTCTTTTCGGTGGATGTGTTTAGGGTTTTACAGGAGGCAAACCTGCAACCAGAAAGTTTTATATGTCTGAATGGAAAAGATTTGCTGTCTGGTGCCATGCTGATAACCAAGACCCTTTGACAGTGAAGGTCCCTTTGGTTTTCTCCTGTTTTTGTGGTTTGCTGCAGTCTGGCTTAGCCTAGTTTGTAAAGGCCCATTTGTCCGGATATTTTTGCCTATCTGGCCTTGATCCTTCCTTGGCTTTTCACTTTGAAGTCAAACAGTTTCTTAAAGGCGTTCTACATATTAAGTCCCCAGGAAGCCTATTACTCCTCCTTCACCCTTAATTTTGTTTTAGAAAACCTGACCCAGGCTCCTTTTGAGCCTGCAGGTTCAACTTCTTTGCAAAATGAATGGGAAGAAATTCAGCATTATCCCCTTTGGGGAAAATGGCATCCCCACTAATTGTCACATTAATAACGAAGTACTAAGCACACAATCAGCTGTGAGGGACTTGGGCACCCAGATTGATAGCAACCTGACTTTTGTCCACCACTTTGCCTTGGTTGTATTGAAGTCTTTCTACATGGCCCACCTCATAAATAAGGGTATTTCATCCAGAAACAAGGAGGTCACAACATCCGTGTACTCCTCTCTTATCAGACCCATTATCGAATACAGTGGCCCCTTCAGCATGTACCTTGCCAAGCACATGCAGCAGCTGGAGAGACCACAGAAGTTCCTGACCAGGAAAATCCAGGGTCTGAAACAACTACCCTACACAGATAGGCTAAAAGCCATGTCTCTCTACTTAGTTTCATACAGACTACTCAGAGGTGACCTGTGTCTGGCAGACAAGTCCATCTCAGACCCAGCCTTGATGGGACTGCTGCATATCTGTAAGTCAAACTCCACTTGCGCAACTGCAGCATGGTCTGCAACATCAATAGGACTTGTTGGTGGGACAGATTTGTGTCCCAGAGACTCTCCCATCTGTGGAATAGACTCCCTTTCCATGTCAAGCAGAGTACCTCATTATCACTTTTTATGCGCAACCTGGATAACTGGATCATCATCATCAGCCCCTTTTTCCCATGTATTTTACATGGGATCGGGGTATTGTGTTAACTGTCATCAACTCTCTCGATTCATTGCCATACTCCTGCCTTCTTCAACACTCATGCCTGACCGTCTCAGATCTTCTTTCACACAATCCATCCACCTCTTTGCTGGACGTCCTTGCTTCCTCTTACCTTCTTCCTGTCTGTCCCAAATCTTCCTCACCAGATTGTCTTCTGCTTTTCTACACATGTCCAAACCACTGTAACTGGATAGGAAACAGAAAATACACCCCTGGAATTCAACCTGTGTCCCTGCTGGACAGTGGCTTTGAGTGTTGACTTGTCTAAACATGGGCTAAACTCTTGGCTAGGCTTATAAGGGTCTCAGGGCCAGTAGCCTACTAACTTCCTATGGTCACCCCTGCCTGCCAGTCAAATTAATCATCTGAAGAAGTTAACTGCATTTTATCTGCAACCTGTGGGTATAAGGATCCATATTGGATCCGAGCCGGCAACTTTCTTTCTAGCATCTGCTCCAAGCTCCGAGCTCCTCCCCCTACCCATAATACACCACCATCTCCTATCTTCCCTCAGATCTCGTTTGCCATGCCATAGTAAGCATCGTGATCTCCTTTGCTCTGAGCTTCAGGGATAAGTAAGTAGGTTAATTCTGTTTTTGTGTGCAAGTGGTAGTTAGTTTTCTCTTCCTTCCCCCTTTAGTGTACGCTGTTCGTCATTATAGCTTCAAAAAAAAAAAGTTTTTTATTGCTGAATGTAGTTGTAGGCCCACTTCCCTTCAGCGTGTGTTAGTGTGTTGTGTTCTCTTTAGGGAGTGGTGATTAGTGTTAGACTATAGCTGATTAGCCTGTCAGTTTTCAAAAAATACACAGAGTGTGGCCATAAGCTTTCACCGGCTGATGTTCACACTTTGTGTGTAATATGTGTAGGAGTGCCCCATTTATCAACACGGTGTTCAATCTGTGCAGGCTTTAACCTGACGGCCCTCCGGGACAGGAAGACCAAGTTAGTTGCCAAGGGTCTTCTCCCTGCCTCCAGGCTGGATTCTGCCACGGCCTCTGTCTCAGGTACTCCCACCCACTCAGACAGGGGCTCAAACTCCCACTTGTTCTGGTGTTGGGGGAGACCAAGATAAAGAAAAAGCAAGAGAGAGAGAAAAAGAAAAGGACAGAGAAAGGTGCAAGGAGGATAAAGAGAGGAAGAGGGATAGACCTCGCAAGAGGTACCCAGACAGGGAATCCTTCCCTACTCCACCATCCAAGACTTTGAGGCCAGCTTCCCCAGGCTCTTCTCACCCTGTTTCTCACCGGAGCCGTTGAAGTCTTCTGATCCAAGGCCTTCCTCACCCCTACTGCGCAGACCAGCCAGATCCGAGTCGGTCACCTCTTAGCGATAGACTCTGAGCCTATCGGACTTGTACATGGACAGGATGATGTGGATATTCATTCAGACCCAAATACAGATGGGAGTCTTGTCAGGCCCCTCTCCCTCTGGAGGGGGGACCTCCATGCCCTTTTTCCGCCCAATCTCTCCTTTCCCGATCCATGTAGCTGCTTCTGGGTTCTTGGATCTGAGACTCTTTGGAGCTGGTAGCTTGGCGCCGACAGTTCCATCAATCTTGACTTAACTTGAGTTCCTCCGATCTGGCCAGTTCAGATCCAAGCGACTCTCGGAGCCGTGGCCAGGGAGTTGGATCAGAGGGAATGGATCCATCTTCAGCTCTGACCTTTTTGGATCCGAACCATTCCCTTGAACCTCAGGCTACCCTCGCTTTGGCTCCAGTCCCCGCTTCAGACCCAGGGAGAGCTTCTTCCTTGCTGGGTGCCAAGGAGGTATGCTCTCTTTTGGCGTTCAAAGTGGTGGAGAGGGTTCTCTCCCAGGGATTGAGATCTCAACCCATCTCCTTGGATTCCACCCAGACTCCACTGGATTTGGCGATGACTCCCTTCATCCTGTCTCAGGGACAGCCCATGCCAGAGGAGCCCCAGGCTATTCCCCTTGAGGAACCCCCCATGGCTCACGAGTCCTCTTCAGAGAGTCCCACTGAAGAGGGCCCCCATAAACGGAAGTGCAAAAGGAGGCACTTGGACTCCCCTGAGTCCTTCTCTACAGACACCGGTTTAGATGGAGAAGGTTCCCCCAGGTCACCTCCCGAAGATGTCTCCTTCGGAGACATCATGGAGATCCTCCGCCAGAGGGTTGGTTGGTCAACCCCAAAACCTTTGGATGACTCTGTGTTCCTGGAGGCCTTTGGCATGGGCCCATTTACTTCTTGGGTGTCCCTGCCAGCAGACCCGTTGGTGGACCTTATCACCACACTGGCATGAAAGGTGCCTGACACTGTAGATCCCATACCCAAATGCCCTGACAAGATTCTTTCTCCTCTCACCGACAGACAACCTTATTCTAAAGGAGCCCCCGTTGACGCTATAGTGGTCACAGCAGCCACCAAGAAGGAACTGGCACAAGAGTTCCTCAGTCCACCCTCCAGACAAGGAGTCCAGGTCGGTGGATAAGTTTGGGAAGCGCGTTTATATGTCATCGACCTTTTCCCATCCGTATGCTGAACTATTTGGCACATGTGATGCAGCTGCAGCGAGACCTTGTTTTGGAATTTGCTGAGTCTCCCCCAGAGTCCTTATCGCAGCAGGACAAACAACTGTTCTCTGTGAAAATGTCGACTCTAAAGTCTGTATCAAACACGTCCATGCGTCTCCTTTCCCACGCCACTGAAGGAGCAGCTAGGTGTGCTGCGACAGGCGTAGCCATGAGGCATCATGTCTGGCTCAGGTTGTGTCAGTTTGCGGACCTTTTCAAGGTGTCATTTACTAATGCTTCCTACAACGGTTCCTCCCTTTTCAGGAAGACAGTACGTGACACTCTTGTCCAGAGCAAAAAAGACTAGAAGACTTTGTCTGCCATCGGGATCCGCTTCTATAACCCTCAGCTGTCCTTTTGTAGGAAACAAGAGGGCAAAAGAAGATGTGGTTCTGGAAATCACAGTTTTCCCGGGAGTCTCAGGACAACTCTTCCCCCAGAGGTAGAGGGGACAGGATTGACACTGACCCAGAGGTAGAGGGGGTCCCAGGAACTTCAGGTCTAGGGAACCTTTTTCTGACAGGCCCACTCAGCAGCCCTGAGGGGTTGCCCAACTGTGCTACTCTGGAGGCAGTCGGGGGAAGATTATCATTGCACCCAGCGGCATGGGAGTCCATAACTGCAGATCGTTGGGTGCTACAAATAATATCCAGAGGCTACACTATCCTGTTTGTTGCCCCGCCAAGTGCTACAAGATGCCTCCCGGATGTCCCACCCACTCACAGGGAGGCCGCAGCGCTAGAGGTTTCAAAGCTGCTTCACAAATGAGCCATCGAACCGGTTCCCCTCGACCAGTCCAGATTAGACGTTTACTCCGGGTTCTTTTTAGTGCCAAGAAAAGACTGGGGACCTCAGGCCCATTTTGGACCTGTCAACCTTGAACCTGTCTGTCCCCAAACAAAAGTTCTGGATGGTCACCCTACAGTCCATTCTACCTTATCTCTGAGAGTGCGACTGGATGTGCTCATTAGACCTCCAGGATGCTTACTACCATATCAAGGTCCACAGAAGCTCCAGGGGGTTTCTTTGCTTCTGGCTGGGAGCCAGTCACTTCCATTTCAAAGCTCTACCCTTTGGTCTCACCACAGCCCCCAGGGTGTTCACCAAGGTAATGGCAGTAGTAGCAGCTCACCTGAGGATTCAGGGAATACAAGTATTTCCTTACCTGGACAACTGGCTCTTCGCTGTGTCCACCAAATTTATTCTGTGTCTGATCCAAGACTACTTTCTCCTCTTCGCAGATCGGCTGGGGATTACAGCCTATGTCCACAAATCCCTTTTGCAACCAGTACAAGTTCTAGACTTCATCGGGGCATGCTAGACACTTTGCAGCTAAAAGTTTTCTTAACACCAGACAGGATCTCACACCTCAGGTACCACATTGCTCTAATCATGAACCTCAAATTTCCAAAAGCGAGTGATGTGCTTTGGGCCCTGGGCTCCATGGCTGCCTCGATTTCTATTCTCCTTTGCGCATGCCTCCATATGCGGGTCCTTCAATGGAATAGACCTGCCCATGGATTTTCCGATAAGGATCAGTCACACCTGCAGGACGTCTCTCCTTTGGTGGTTCCTTTCACCGGAGGTTGCAGCGGGACACCCTTTCGTGTCATCTCCAGCCCAAGCCACAATGACCACGGACACTTCCAAACTCTGGTGGGGGAGACATTGTTTGGGAAGGACAGACCAAGGCACAGGGTCCCAGATAGAGACCAAGTTGCACATAAATGTTCTAGAGATGAGGGCAGTGCTTTTAGCGTTGAAAGCCTCCCATACTGTCCTTCCTCTGGATACGATTGCAATTCAGTCATGTCGGTTGTCTGGTATATCAGCAAGCAGGTGAGAGCCAGATCTTATCCTCTGTGTCACGAGGCCATGAGAGTGTGGAAGTGGGCGATTTCCTCTGGTCGGTTTCTGATTGCAACGTACATCCTGGGAAGCTCCAACATTTTAGAGGACAGATTGAGTCAGGCTATTCTGATGCCGTACGAAAGGTCTCTGAAATGGTCAGTAGCAGAGGAGATATTCCTTGCATAGTGACAGCCTTCCTGCGATCTCTTCACATCTCCTTCCAATGCAAAGTGCAGCGAGTTCTTCACTCTGATTCCCTCACCAGGGAATGTCCCCAGAGATGCTCTATTCCATGTTTGGCCCCCCAGGTTACTGTATGCTTACCCACCGTTACCACTCATTTTGAAGTTTCTTCAGAAAGCCTGTCGACTGGGGTGCATAGTGATCCTCATTTCCCCATTCTGGCCCTGTCAAGTTTAGTTCCCTTCCTTTGGCCTCATCTTCTAGCACCTTTGTGGTTTCCGGATCCCTGTCCGGATCTAATCTCTTATCCTTCGGGTGCTTACCCTCCCAATCTGGACAGTCTAAAGCTGACAGCTTGGCTACTCCAGTTCCCTTGATTGCCAGGGCTCCCGGTCTTTCATCCCCTGTAAAATCTATGCTAGTGTCTTCTCTTAAAAGTTCCACTAGGAAGATCTATTACAGTAAATGGAGACATTTCTCTATCTGGGCCTCTCAGAGAAACCTGGATCCTTTTACAGCTCCTGTTCCAGCGGTGTTGGAATTCATAACTAGTATTTTTCAGCAAGAAGCTAGCTCCTCCACAGTGAAAGTACAGCTGGCAGCCATTTCTAATTTTCATGCAGGTGAAAAATAAGATTGCACTCGCCTCTTCTAGCCTACGTAAAGCCTTTTTAAAAGGCACCTTCCTTCTGCACCCTCCCATCAAAGATTCTGTTTCTCCTTGGGATCTCACTTTGGTTCTCCAGTCATTAGTATCTCCTCCTTTTGAACCTGCTGCATCAGTGGATCTAAAGTTTTTGTCTTGGAAGACCGCCTTCCTAGTGGCTATTATGTCAGCTAGGAGGGTCTCTGAGCTGCAGGCTTTGTCTGCCGTGCCTCCTTATTTGGTCTTCCATAAGGACAAGGTCTCTCTTTGTATAAATCCTTCAATTTTACCCAAAGTGGCATCTCATTCAAACATAAACCAAACAATTAATCTACCTGTTTTCTTTCTGAAGTTTCAAAACAAAGGGGAATATGAACTTCATTTGTTAAATGTTCATAGACAACTTCGTTTCTACCTTCATAGAACACAATCCTTCCATAAGTCCAATCAATTATTTGTCTCATTTTCCAAACCTTGTTTGGGCAAGGCCATTTCCAAGGTTTCTTTAGCCAGATGGATCACTCTTTGCATTCTACACATTTACGAAGCCAAGGGGTTATCTTCTTCTGGTCTGATTAAAGCTCACTCTACCAGGTCCATGGTGACTTCCTCTGCTTTTTGGTCTAAGATTCCTTTGTATGACATTTGCGCAGCAGCAACTTGGGCAAATTCTCATACTTTCATTTCCCATTACAAGTTAGATCTGATTTCCAGAGGGAGAGCATCCTTTGGCTCTGCGTTGCTCAGGAATATCCTTCCATGAGGGCCTCCCAGGATTTGTTGAGTAGCTGGGGACTCTGTCCCACAGGTTGCAGATAAAATGAAGTTAACTACTTCAGATAAAGAAGTTATGTACTCACCATAAAGTTCCACCTGAGTAGTTATACTTCATTTTTCTGCAACCTTCCCACCCTCCATCCCCCTGACCTTTTCATGTGAATAAACATGTTAGGGTTATTTAGTTGAGTTGCTAATATGTATAGTTGCAGCAAACTCTATCTGAGGGTAGGTGAGGAGCTTGGAGCAGATGCTAGAAAAAAAAGTTGCCGGCTCGGATCCGATATGGATTCGTATACCCACAGGTTGCAGAAAAATGAAGTACAGCTACTCAGATGGAACGTTATGGTGAGTACATAACTTCTTTTTTTATCTACTGGGTGTAATGGCTTCCGCAATTTTCATGGTTCCATGGTTCCATTAGCCAAATTGTCCATAAGAGTGGTTCAGTGGACACTGGTGATGCAATGGTCCCAGTTTTACACCCACTTCATGCCATGATCTGGCTCACTCAAATTTGCAGGTAAGACACATCCTGGCAGAAAACATCTCCTGCAGTGATTGAAGGGCTAAAGTTTTTTACAGACCCCCCCCCATGGCAGTAGTGGCCTCAGACTCATTCTTTCTCTGGGGACATTTTGAAGGGAAGACAGTCCAAGGCACTTGGTCAAGTGCAGAGGTCAGCTTTCACATCTATGTCCTAGAGATGGGGCAGTGCGCCTAGCACTGCAGGCCTTTCAAGACATCCTCCCCAGGGGTGTGATATCCATACAGAAAGATTTTATGCCAGTGGTATGGTCTATCAACTAACTGGGGGGAACATGCTCCAGCCACTTGTGTCAAGAAGCCATGAGAGTCTGGCCGTGCGTGATGTCTTCTCAACTCTTTGTAATAGAAATGTGTATCTGTGGGTCATACATAGTAATGGCAGACAAGTTGAGCACATCTGTTTTGATGCCTCACAAGTGGTCCCTCAATCTAACAATGACAACTTTGATTTTCACTTGCTGGAGTCAACTTTGCTGTGACTTGTCCACATAATATTTAAACAACAAGTGTAGCATAGGCCCCCATGTCTCATCTATGACTTTCCCCCTTTGGCTTTAATGAACAAGTTCCAACAGAAAGCAAGAATGTGCAAGGCTAAGGTATCCTCATTGCCCTTTCTGCCCTTGACAAACGTTGTTTCCTTTCCTGTGGCCTTTGCTAATCATCCTCCATGGATGTTGGACCATTATCCAAATCTACTAACACACCCGTCCAGATGGCTTCTCTGGACCAGAAAGCCATAAAGCTAACTGCTTGGTTCCTCCAGTTTTAAACTTAGCCAGAGATGCCAGGCTTCTCACTTGGATCATTCAATCATATCACCATTCCAAAAAATGGACCACCACGAAAATATAACATAGCAGTGGAAGAGGTTCTCCATTTGAGCTTTGTCCAGGGGTTTAGACCCCTTCTCTGCTGCCATTCCTTCAATTTTTTAATTCCTGTTGGAACGTTTTGGCAGGGGCTGTAGTTAGTCAACCATCGAAGTGCAAATGGCAGATATCTCAAGTTCCCAAAGAGTTCAGAATGATAATTCTGTAACTTTAAGAATCTGTAAAGCCTTCTCGAAAGAAACCTTCTTCCTGCGATTTCATATCAGCTATCTGGTATCTCCTTATAATATTACCATCATGTTAAAAGCATTGCATCAACTGGTCTTTGAGCTGGCAGCATCAACTGACTTAAAATTCCTCTCTTGGAAAACGATTTTTTTGGTGTCAGTAACTTAAGCCAAATGGATTTTAGCGTTGCAAGCACTTTCCTGCAGGCTTCCCTATTTGGTATTTCATAAAGACAGAGTTTCCTTAAGAACGAATGCATCTTACCTTCCTAAGGTGGCATCAGAAAATAATTTAAATCAGTTATTAAACCTGCCAGTCCCCCCCCCCCCCCCCCCCCCCAGGATTTTCAGACCAGGCTGAATTTATGCTGCATATGCTAGACATTCATTGGTGTTTTCAAAACCTAAATTGGGAAAGTATTGGCTGACGTTAATCTGTCTAGATGGTTATCTGAATGCTTTTCCTTGGTTTACAATCTAAACCTAAGGCTTATTCTACAAGTGCAGTGTCTGCTGCAACAGCCTTTGCCAGTAGACTGCCTGTTGATATCTGCGCAGCAACTACTTGGTCAATGGTTCATACCTTTGTATCTCATTGCAAGCTTGATGATAAGTCGAAATCACTTTCCTCCTCTGATTCCACCATCCTCAGGAATGTTCTTCCTTGATACTACTCAGGTCTGTATGCTTGGGAATCTGTTCCAAAGTTGATTTAGAGGAAAATAGACAACATTGGATATGAAAATTATGAACTTACTGTAAAGAAAGAGCAATGTCGTCTGATTTTTGTCCAGTTCAACCTCCCTCCCCCCTGGCCCTTTACAATTCTTGTAACCTTGCTATTGTTTCTTTCCTATACGTTGGAGTTATAAAACAGGGTTTATATGATTGATATACACGTATATCAGTTTAGATAGTGATATACTGTCTAATGGGGGCAAACTCCATCTGAAATACTGAGGTGGAATTCAGAGAAATATGGGTAGGGGAATAGTCAAGAGCCCTGGAATTGATTAGCTTCAGAATCGGTACCAAGGTCTGATCTGTCAACCATAGTTGAAAAGGACAAAAATCAGCCAATCTGGATTTGTCGTTATGGTAAGTAAATAACCTTTGTTTATTTCTTGTAACTGTATTCATTAGCGACCAGTCATAAACAAAAGAAAACACAGCACCTGGTCTTATCATCCAAGACAGTAAATGGAGTGATATACAAAACCCAAATTGTTAATCTGACCATTTTTGGGGTGAAACTCATTCAGCAAAGGCAACCAACAACTATGAGAACATGAGCAACTGAAATTTTGAGCCATGAAGCTGTGGTTCCTAGTAATACTGGACTAGCCACTAGTGCAGTGCATGGCAGAAAATGTGCTTTCCACTAATGAGACATGGAAATACTATGGAAGCAAGACTACTAATAGGAAAATGTCTTGTAACTTTGCTGTAGTGCCTCTCTGGCAAATCTCCGGGCTGCATAAGGCATAATGACTTTGTCATAGCCTATTGTGAAGTCCTGTGAAGAAGCGGGGCCCCCTTGAGCCAAATAGGTCCAGTTGTCATAAGGAATGCCCTGTTGATGTGGCATCCTGATGAAGCTAATGGCTCTAATATTAATTTGTAGCTTTGTGATGTGTAATTTGTGTAAATAGGAACTGTCTGAGTGACCTGTATATATAGTAATTGTGTCACAACGTTTTACAGCAAGATGTGCGAACGCATCAGTATTCAGAAATTAAGGGTTTAAGCTGCTAATGAACATCATCTTTTAATCCTGCAGCTTCCAGTTGCTTAATGTGTGATTCTTGGCAATTTACTTAACCAGACAGTTGTTTCCTGGTCTCTTGTAAAAAGAGGCATCTGTGCCTAAAGGGTCTTGTATTCTGCTAATCATTTGCCTCCTTTAAATTACATTCCAGTGCCTTTCTCTTCCCATATTCTTTGTATCTGCCCCACCCCTACTGAGACATTAAGCTAAAGTTTCTGAAATTCTACCCTACCTGGGGTCATTGACCACATGCTCAGAAGCATAGAACTAGATCTCTACTATTGGCTTCATTTGACTCATTAGCAACCCTGTTGTATCCAGTACAGCGCTGTGCTCACCCAGGATCTTTTATGAAAGACTCTGAGAGGTATGAAAAACCCTAAAGTGTGAGAAACATGCTTTTCACGAGAAAGGGGAAAAAAAACTTTCATATCTGTTCTGCCTAAGTGTTTTAAGGGGCACTTAGTGACTTGTTTGGTGAGATGCTTTTTGTATTTTTTCTGCTGTTTTCCATGGTTTAGTTAAAAAGTTATCTGTTTGCATATTTTTAGTTTGTTTTGTGACCTTAGTCTTGTAGATGTTCTTCATCTCACATTGCTGCAGTCCTAACACTTGGGTAGTCCGCTGTCCCTCGGTCGGCCCGAATATCAGAGTATAAGGCTGACGTCGGTCAGGGAGCATTTGACTGACATCAGAACGTCAGGGTACAAATGCGCATGACCGACGTCATATCCTCAGTCTTTTTTGCCGCATGGTCCGATGCAGAAGCAGTGTTGCAAGTGCCGTTCGGCGTTCTGAAATTTTTCGAATTCGGAGTTTCAGACCGAAGTCAGAGTTGGTTAAGTACCCCGTTGGGGAATATTTTGGGTTTTTTTTGCCTCAGTGGTTTACCGGATGTCAGAAAAAGTGAATAACTGTATTTCTTGTGGGAAACAGATACCGCATAGGGATTATCATAATTTGTGTATTCCTTGTTTGGGACCTGAGCACGACGTTGTGGGGTGCCGCTTTTGTGCTAGGTTTAATAAACGCACTATAAAGCTGAGGTTGGATTGTGCCAGGTTGGTCTTTGGGAAGCGGTGCAATTACAAAATGCCGTCGGATGCTCCGACGCCGGCTTCCTCAAAGAAGCGCAAGGACAAGGCAGTTAAACCTAGGTTAGAGGAGTTGTCCGAACCGGACGCCGGTTCTTTAGAGGCGTCAGTGGAACCGGTGGTTCCGACGGAGGCCTCTCTGGAGTCCCAGGGAGAAACTTTGATTTTACAGGATGTGGCCTCCCAGGAGGCAGGGCAGGCTGTAGGGGCTTCTCAGGTAACTGTACTCCCCTCCCTTCCTAAGGGGTCTAGGCCCTCTCTTTCTGCTTCCAAGGCTTCTCCTAGAGGCAGGTCTAGTTTAGCTTCTGTGGGTGTCACTCCTAGTTCTTCAGGTGCTGTGCCCAAGAAGCACATGCTCAAAATGGCAGAAGATTTAATTACTTTAATTAGAGGCTCTATGCCCCCTCCTGATAAGAGGCCTAGGATTGAACCTGTGTTGGGGGATTGGGAGCAGGCTTCGGATGTGTCTGAGTCTTCGGTTGAAGACTTGCAGGAGTATGCTCTTTATTCTGATTCTGATGTGGATGATTCTACTCCTTCTGCTTCGCCTCCTGAGGATTTTTCTTTTTCAGAGACCCTTCACTCCATGAGAGAGCATTTTAAATGGGAAGGTCAGGATTTCTCTGATTCCAGGAAGAGGCTTAGGGAATTTTTGTTTTTACCCCAGCATAGGCCTTTGGCTATTCCTCCTGTTCTGAATGTGGTGGAAGATGTGTTTGCAGAGGCTTCTCTTAATCCTGATTCTTTGCCTCCTGCTCCTGTTAAACCTGATAGGTATTACAGGGTGCCTGAAGCTCATAAGTATCTTTTTAAAAGTCCTAGGGCAGACCCAGAAACTGTTAGTCAGGGGCCTAAGGGTGTTAAGGCTTCTGTTGTCAAGAATCCGGTTCCGGCAGATAAAGAGGCCAGGGCCTTGGATAGATGGGGAAAGAAAGTTTATACTTCTTCCACTCTAGCCATGAGAGCTTTGAATTGCCAGTTTCACATGTTGAAATATCAAAATTATCTCCTTTCTCAGTTGAAATCTAAGGTTGATGCTCTGGCGGAAGGTATTGATTGTAAAGAGTTACAAGATTTAGTGCATGTTTCTGAACAAGTGGGTAAGCACTCTTTGCAATGTGGTTTTGATGCTGTACAGGCCTCGTCTAGGGTAGCTGCCACTGGGTCAGTTCTTCGCAGGCATGCTTGGCTGCGGGATCAAAATTTATCTGACCATGTTAAAACTAGGATTTTGGATGCCCCTTTGCAATCTGATGTCTTGTTTGGTTCCCCTGTTGAGGCAGTTTTAAAGAAAATGGAAGATAAGGCTAAGTCTATGCAGACTGTTAAAGAATTTTTGCAGGTTCAGCCTCCAAAGTTTAGTAGAAATTGGCCCTCTAAGGGGTGGATGTATCCTTCTTATGATTCCCAGTCTAGGGGTAGATCTAGACGTGGCAGGGGCAGAGGTCAGGGCTCTTTCAGGCCTAGAACAGGGAGTTCCCCTGCACAGTCTTCAGGTGAGGGCAGGGGTCAGTCCTTTCGTAAGCAAACCCAATGACCTACCTTTTCGGCTGCCAGAACCTTCTCGCCTGGCAGCACCTTTGGGAGGAAGGTTGGCACTTTTCAGAGAAAATTGGAGTTTGATTACCAAGACAGATGGGTATTGGATATCATACATCACGGTTACAGGTTTTATTTCCATACCATGCCTCCTTTCAAAGGCATGCCAGACGTTCCTCCTCAACAAAGAATAGAGGCTCACAAGCAAATTTCTCTGTTACTTCAAATAGGGGCCATACAGCCGGTTCCTATGCCAGAAAGGGGCCTAGGATTTTATTCTCGCCTGTTCCTTGTACCAAAAAAGGGGAACACGTGGAGACCAATTTTGGATTTATCTCTCCTCAACACTTATCTGGACATTCCCAAGTTCAAAATGTTGACATTACAACAGCTTTTACCTCTGCTGGGCAAGGATCACTGGATGGTAACTTTGGATCTCAAGGAGGCTTACCTTCATGTTCCTATCAGGCTAAGTTGCAGGAAGTATCTGCGTTTTCGGACTGGGACTTCTCACTATCAGTTCTCTGCATTGCCCTTTGGCTTATCTACTGCCCAGAGTATTCTGAAAGTTCTGGCTCCAGTGATAGCTTTCTTCAGGCTGAAAGGAATACAAATCTATCCTTATTTGGACGATTGCCTGATTCTGGCTCAAGAAAGGGACGAGCTTCTTCTTCATTTGGAATATGTGATAGCAGTGCTAAGATGCCTGGGGTATTCTGTGAACGAAATAAAGTCCAGTCTAGTACCCTCTCAAGACATGTGCTTTCTGGGTGTGAGACTGAATACAGCATCCCAGATGGCCTTTCTAACCCCGGACAAACAAAAGAATCTTTCCCTTTACTTCCATCATCTATCTCTTCAGTCCGGGCTGACTGCAAGGACAGTCCTTCAAGCCTTAGGGTTCATGGCATCTTGTATTCTGGTGCTTCCCAATGCCAAACTGCATATGAGGAAGTTACAATGGTATCTCAAAAATGTATGGACACAGCACTGCCAGGATCTGGACACTGTCATTCCAATAATACCTTGCATTCAAAAGGAATTTTTGTGGTGGGCTCAGGAATGTCACCTAAACAAGGGACTCTCTGTGACCCGGCCAGAGGCGAGTCAAATTTTAACGACGGATGCCTCGGACACAGCTTGGGGAGCTCATCTAAACGGAAAGTGGATACAAGACAAGTGGCCTGTCAGACTACAGCATCTACATATCAACTTGAAGGAGATGTTAGCAGTCCAGTTTGCATTAATAGATTTCAAGGATTTACTTCTTCCAGGGCAGGTGTTGATTCTAACAGACAACACAACTGTCATGTGGTACATCAACAAGCAAGGGGGAACATATTCTTATCCTCTATGCAGGCAAGCAATGATTTTGTGGGAGACTGCTCTCAGTTTACAACTAAGTCTTCAGGCAAGGTTTCTGCCAGGAGCACAGAACTCCTTAGCAGATATGTTAAGCAGACAAATCATGGATCCCCACGAGTGGAAACTGGATCTTCATGTATTTCAGAAATTGACAGTGTCCTGGGGAACTCCAGACATAGATCTGTTCGCTTCTCCACTAAACCACCAGCTGCCAAAGTTTTGCACAAAGAGGTTTCATCCCACAGCTTGGAAAGTGGATGCTCTTTCTTTCAGTTGGAAAAATCTTCATGTGTATGCCTTTCCACCTCTGCCTCTCCTCCCAAAGGTACTTCTGAAGGTCAGACAGGACAAGCCAAGGATGATTTTGATAGCTCCAGATTGGCCTCGACAGCACTGGTACCCATTACTGAGAAGTCTGGTACGGAAGCCTCCATGGCCTTTGCCTTTGATTCCTCATCTGCTGTCCCAGGAGGACAGTCATTTGCTCAATGTCAAACTTCGCTCTCTTCACCTAACAGCCTGGCATATTCTGTTTTAAACCATAGAGGGTCTCAACTTCCACAACAAGTTTTGAATGTGATTTTGGAAGCTAGAAGGCCTAGTACAAGGAAAGTGTACGCAGATACATGGAAGAGATTTTGGTTTTGGAGTGCAGCTAAGGATTTGGATGTTTCTGAGCCTGATTTAAGTGTGGCTCTTCAATATCTTACTGAGTTATTAGACAAAGGTTTGTCTTTCTCTTCTATTAAGATTCATGCTGCAGCAATTTCAGCTCACTACGACTGTGACCCACCATTGTTTTCTCATCCTTTGTTCAAGCAATTTCTTAGAGGGGCAAAGAATATAAGACCCCCACGAAGGGCTCCCACTCCTGCTTGGGATCTCAATTTTGTGTTGGAGAAACTCACTCTACAACCTTTTGAGCCTGCAGCTACTGCTGAGTTGAAATTTTTGTCATGGAAGACTGCTTTTTTGTTGGCCATTACCTCTGCAAGAAGGGTTTCTGAATTGCAGGCCCTTATGGCAGTTGAGCCTTTCTTAATTTTCCATAAGGATAGGGTATCTTTACGTACTAATCCTTCCTTTATGCCTAAAGTGGTTTCTAGTGTGGCTTTAAACCAAACTATTCATTTGCCTACTTTTTATGCAAATCCCCAAAATAAAGGGAAAAGATTTTGCACACTTTAGATGTACACAGGCAGTTGCGATATTATTTGGACAGAACTAAAGGGTTCAGAAAATCTCAGCAGTTATTAGTTTCTTTTGCTTTGTGCTCTCAGGGCAAGCCCGTGTCAAAACAAACTATTTCTAAGTGGATTGGATTTTGCATTGCTTTCTGTTATTCCCATCATGGCAAGGAGATTCCAGCTGGGATTAGGCCTCATTCCACTAGGGCTACTGCCACTTCAACAGCCTTTTGAGGGGTGGCAACTAAGGATATTTTGGAGGCAGCCACTTGGAGTTCGGTGCATACCTTCTCTAGGCATTACCACCTTCCATTGTACTCTAAATCCAGGGCTGGTTTTGCCACTGCTGTGTTGCAGGGCATTTTGGCAGCTCCTGCTTCATCATAGTTTAGCCATCCTCCCTTACCTCTGCTTTGGGATTCTACCCAAGTGTTAGGACTGCAGCAATGTGAGATGAAGAACATAGTACAGTTTTGTACCTACCATAAATGTAGATGTTCGAAGATCCACATTGCTGCAGTCCAATTTACCCTCCCTCCTTCCCCTCTGTAGTTTGAGGTGGTTGTGTGGGTTGGGCTATCCATCGGAGGTATATTGTGTATATTGTATATATTGTACATATTTTTGGTGTTAGGTTGGTTGGTTGTTTAGCTGTTGTCTATGGGTTTTGACCTTTCTTTTTAGGGTCTTCTGACATCTGGGGCAAGAAAAGACTGAGGATATGACGTCGGTCATGCGCATTTGTACCCTGACGTTCTGATGTCAGTCAAATGCGCCCTGACCGACGTCAGCCTTATACTCTGATATTCGGGCCGACCGAGGGACAGCGGACTACCCAAGTGTTAGGACTGCAGCAATGTGGATCTTCGAACATCTACATTTATGGTAGGTACAAAACTGTACTTTTCATTTACAGCTGTAGGAATATTGTGGTTATGCATTATACTGCACTTCTACCTGCTGTTTTTATTCTGAACCCTGTCTGGGGCCTTAGTCTTGTAGTTTCATTTTCACTTGTGACAGAACTGTGAACTATTCCCAGGTTTGAGCTTCATTTAGTCATTTATTACTACACTTTTCCCTTAAACAGTGTTATGGGCAAATTTCTGCATAGCCTGGTGCCATAGAGTGCAGTAGTGAGAGTAGTTCATAGGTAGTTACTAGGCTATTGGCCCTAGGGCCTGTATAAGCTTAGCCAAAAAGGTACCCTGGCTTTCGCCACCCAAGAAAATTATTTTCCTGTGCCCCTGTCGAGCGGAGCCACAGAGCTGATCCCTGGGGTGAATTTCCTATTTCCCATCCAATCATCAAGATTGTTCTTGAAGAGTGCTAATGAGGAGCTTTGTTTGATACAGATAGGTAGTTTGTTCCAGAGTATGGAAAATCTCTGGGACAGGAATCTCTCCCTCCAGCATGTTCTGTTTATTATGGTGACAAGGCTTAGGTCCCTAGAGCATGTCCAACAACTCTGGGTTTGACATAGCTTTGTATGTTGGGCAGAGATCGCCTCTGAGTAGGCAATATGCGATGAAGTAAAGCTGGAGTTTTTTGAGACGGTCTGCGTAGGGCATCTGTTTGAGGCAGGTACTCCTCTTTGTGAGGTATTTCTGTGGCCTTTCCAGTTGTTATAGATGTCTTGTGAGGTACATACCAAAAGGGATTGTACTCTATAATGGGTCTAATGAGTGACGAGTAGAAGGGAACAATGACCTCTTTTTTCCTGGATGAGAAACCTTTTGTGATGAGGTGTGCCACGTAGGAGGATTTCCTAACTACTGTGGCAATGTGATCATCAAAGGGAGAGACTACTGTCCACCTGTGTCCCAAGGTCTCGTCACACTTTCGGTGTTAAGTAGACTACCACCTATGTGGTAGCTCATGGGTACAGAGTTTTTACCAAAGAGGATGACGGTGCACTTTTTGGCATTGAGCTTGAGGCCATGGCTTTGACACCAGGCATCTGTCTCAGTGAGGCCCTTTTGTTAGGATGTCTACATCATTAGGAGTTTCGATTATGGTTCCAAGTTTGCAGCCATCTGCAAACTTTGTTAGCCAAAAGACCTTCTGTGTTAGCCTGTACTTCAGAAAAGTAGATACCAAACAGGAGAGGACCTAGGACTGAACCCCGTGGTACTCCACTTGTCACTGGTCTGGAGTCTGATTTGGAGTCTGCTACTTTCACAGTGTGAGTTCTGTCAATGAGCCAGTTGGCAACCCATCTTGTGACATAGGGATTTATACCTAGTTTAGTGAGTTTATCTATAATTCCAGACTGGGGGATGGTGTCAAAAGCTTTGTCGAGATCTAGATAGACTGCGTAAACCACCTTACCCTCGTCTACGGCTTTGGTGACTGCTTCTAAGAAGTCTATCAGGTTTAAGAGACATAATCTGCCTTTTACAAACCCAAACTGGGTGAGGTCCAGAGTTTGGAGATTACCAATGTCTTTGTTTATAAGTTCCACGATGATACGTTCCATGGCCTTGCAGACCAGGCTCATTAGGCTAATGGGGTGGTAGTTCCTGGGGTCTGTGGTGGCTCCCCCTTTGTGGAGTAGAATAACCGTCGCTGTGCGCCATTCAGTGTGCACAAAGCTGATGTGAGGCTATGATTGAACATGATGCTTAGGTGGGATGCCAGTTCATTCTGCAGTTCATGTAGAACGCAGCCTGGCGTGTTGTCATGTCCCATGGATGCTGTGTTCTTGGCTTTGGAGAGTGTAGTTTTTACCTGTGCAGCCGTGATTACAGGAACTTTGCATTCTTCCGGTATAGAGATGGGCCCTTTGGGGGGTGAGAGAGCGGTAAAGTTAGCACTGAACCTATCTGCCACGATGTTGGCAATATCAGTTGGTTCTGTATATTTAGTGCCATTGTGCTGTAACTCAGAGCAGATCTGAGTCTTGCCATTGAGATTCTTGACATAGCTATAGAATGTTTTGTGGTTGTCTTTAGAATCAGTGGTGATTTTGTTTTCGTAACTAGTTTTGGAGGATTTTATGAGGGATCTCAGCTTCTTACTGAGGCTGACCAGGGAGTTTCTCCAATCATTGGATTTTACTCTTTTTTGCAACAGTTTCTTTCTTCTGTTGTAGAGTTTGTTTATAGCAGGGGACCACCAGATTAGCTTCCTTTTTTTGGAGGATAGCATCTTGGTTCTGTTGGGGATAGCATGATCCATGCACTCGTGTAAGTGCTTATAAAGTGCATTTGTGTAGGATTCAGCAGTCATGCCTCTGTTGTCCATCTGCATGGGTGTCATGAAGTTTGCCACTTCTGTCTTAAGAAGCATGGAGTTGGCTTTGGAGAAATTTTTTACAGTGGTTTCCCTAATGGGGGATGGGGGCAGAATGTGGATGTCTAGGGCGATTAGCTTGTGGTCGGATCTGACCAACAAGGAATTGACCTCTTGTGTGGAATACCAGTCACCCATGTTGGTAATGACGAGGTCTAGGATATTGCTGCCCCTGGTGGGGGTGTAGATAAGTCGATCCAAGGCACTGGAATTTATGAATTCCAGAAAACGTTGAGCAAAAGAGTTGGTACATGAGTAGTTTTCTCAGTTAATGATGGGGTAGTTGAAATCACCCATTATTAGGGTGTTGGGTTGTACCCTAATATTTTCCAGTGTATCAAGAAATGAGGAGTGGGAATCCTGGGGCATGGTGGGGGATCTGTAGCAAGCTACAGTTTGGATTGTGGTCTTGCCCAGAGTTAGTTGCACTTGGATAATCTCTGATGCATTATGCTGAGCAGCTAGCCTGGAGGTATGGATGTCCTTAATGAAGATGGACACGCCTCCGCCTTTAGTGTTTCGGTCCATGTTACGTGGTCGAAATGTGTCGTATGAATTATAGCCTGGTAATGCAGGGGTTCTCTTTGGTGCCTTGAACCAGATCTCTGTCACTGCACAGATGTCTGTGTTCTCCATTTTATGGAGTGCCTCGAGTGAATGCATTTTGATGTTTAGACTTCTAGCATTGAGTAGTATTGCCCTCAGATTTTGTTTCCTTGTACCTGTTACAGTGGAGAATTTGTCATTTGAACCTTGCCTAAAAAAGGCACTATAGGGGTGGCAAGAGCCTTAGCCAGTATCCGAAATCCCAAGGGTGATGGGTACAGGCCATCTCTGGCAAAGCATAGTGGTCTGTTGATTATGTCATCCCATGCAGACATATACTGGATCCCTTTAGAATGACACCAAAAGCTTAGCCAATTGTTGAAGCCAATCATTTTGTCCTTGTACTGTGGTATCATTCTGGGTGATGTCAGGATGCTACTCGGGGCTAGGGTCATACCTGCCTGGGCCACAAGGTCGGAGACCTCCTCCTTTTCTCTTTTCATGTAGTCCAGGGAGGTATGTTTCAGGTCATTCACACCAACATGGACAATGACAGAGTCATATTTGTACTTGTTGTGGAGTGACCTGAGTGCATGCATTATGTGGCGGATCCTGGCACCCAGCAGGCAGCTGACAGTAACTTTCTCCTTCTTTAGCCTGGTGAGTGGAACATCAGTGTGCCTAACTACAGAGTCACCTATGACTAGAGTGTTGGGTACATTGTTATGCCTTATGGGCTGTGGTTGAGTGGCACACTGAGTTTGTAGGCTGTGTCATTTGGGTTGTGTTGGGGGGTGGAGGTTGCTTGCGTTTCTGCTTTGGAGGTCTCTCTTGCTTGAGCAGAATTTTATTGAGAGCCTTCCACGAATATAGGTGTGTGTTTTGTGTTTACTTTTCTTCAGGATTAGTGCTTCACTGCTTTTAAACCTGTTTATATTCCAGTTTTACACCTAATTCTTATATTCTCTGCATCATTACTTGCTTAAAGTTACATTTCAGTGCTTTTCTGTTCCTCTGTTCTTGGTGTCTGCCCCCCCCCCCCCATTAAGACATTAAGTCAAAGTTTCTGAAATTCTAACCTACCTAGGGTCATTGACCTGTAGCTCAGAGTCATAGGACTAGAGCTCCATTGACCTGATCCCTCTCTAGCTAGCCTACTCTTGCAGCTTCCCTAACCCTTCTACCCTTTTCTGTTGTATTTTTAAAAGGCTGCGTTTCTGATCACCCCCCCCCTTAATGTTATCTGACTTTCCAAATCCCCCCTCCCCTCTTTCACAGCTGTCGTCCGTTGTGTTAACTGTTTAAGTATGTTTCCCACACATTGTTTTCCATATTTCCTTAATACTGAGTGCTTACCAACCTGTCTTGCTCAACACCCTTGTAGGTCACCCAGTAAAGGTCCTCACGTCATGGATGTGCACTTCCCAATTTCTCTGCAGCTGTTTTGGTGGATATGGGTATATTGAGAAAATGCAACAATTGTCAAATGTTAACTGGCAAGGATTTCATCTTCAGTGGAGCTAATACAGTATGCAAGACATATATATATATACAATATGTCTGGGGCAAAACTCTTGCGTACAAACACTGATAGCAAACTGGCTGTCAGAAACATGCACACTATACTCTCCACACATACAACTACTTATACTAAGGCACTTAAACGCAGTCTTTCCAATCCCTAAAGACCTCATGGGCATTCCACTTAGAAAAATTATTTTCAGCAAACCTGAAAGGACTTAACAGAAACAACAACTAACACTTCACATAGAGCCACGCCCAGTGGAGCCTTAACTACCAAGCTATAAGGCAAGCCAATACACTACCCAGGACTCTAGTCATAGGGGATTCCATTGTGTGACATACTAATGCCTCACTTGTCATGCTGAACAAGGAGAGATTAATGTCAGTTGCCTGTCAGGAGCCAGGATCTGCCAAGTTATGTATGCACTCAAGTTATAGCACCACAAGTGCCAGTGCATTTCATAGTCCATGTGAGTGTAAATGATCTAAGACATATCTCCCTGGACTATAAGAAGACAGACATTATGGAGCTGTTGGACTGTGTGTTGCAGGCAAGTTTGTGCCTATCATTAAGCAGCATTCTTCCTTCGCCAAGGATGATACCACAGAATGAATATAAGATGATTTTCTTTCATTGTTGGCTTTGATTTTTGGTGTAGTTCTAGGGGGATACAATATTGTTCAGTACGTGAGTACCTGGTTAACAAACCACATTGCTTTGCCAAGGATGGCCTGCACCGGTCCTCTCTAGGCTTTTGAGTGTTGGCTAAAATATTGTCCTCCCCCATAGAGTCTTTTATAGGGAATGCCAAATTGCTAAAACTTCCAGCATAGCAAAACCTCCCCAAGAAGATCTAAAGGTGTTACTGTTCAATGCCAGGAGTCTAAACAAGAAGCTTTGCACTCCTCACCTTGGAGAATGGACATCTGTGCACTAACAAAGACGTGGTTTAAACTACAAGGAGTACCCTGGCAGTGCAAGGCTTCAGTGCCTTCTACACATTTAGACCAGGAATTGCACAGATGGGGACTAAAAGGGGAGGTGTCAAAATCTAAATCAGTAGCAATCATACCTCTAGCTTGGTTAAACAGGATGATTCACTGGAGTTCCTCCACATCTAAATTATCATAGACAAAGTCCCATACCATATCCTAGCAAAATATAGGTCATCCTCTGTCTTATGAAACCCATAGCTCATACTTAGACCTATTGGAGACACTCACCATTCAACCAAATGCCATAACATGGTAGACTTTATCTCTCTATAAACTGACAATCTTGTATGATCCCAGACTTGCAGGTGTAGAGATTCCTAAACTTTGTAAAAACAAACACCCTGGACCAGTTAGTGCATACACCTGCTAGAAACATATCGGACCTGATTACTCATAAGTATGGGAGAATGCTGCACACCCCTTCTTCATTGTTGTCGTCTCTGGTAAGGTCATACCACAACACATCATCCTCGTCAACCCCCTTTTTCCCATTTTCTACATGAGGTCAGGGTATCTTGATAACTGCCACCATCTGTCTAGATTCAATGCCACACTCCTGCCTTCCTTGACACTAATACTGGAGTGTTGCAGATTTCTCAGACAATCCATTCACGTCTTTGCTGGAAGGCCTCATTTATTCTTGTATTCTTCCTGTCTGTGGAGGTCAGACCACAGAGCAGTCCCCTTTGAAATAAGAACCAATTCTGTAATTCCAGCAAACCATGTAACAGTTATAAACTACTCCGAGGCAAACTGCCTTATATTAAGTGATAACTTGTCAAAATTTCAAGCTCCTCCAAACTCGTTTAACACAGTAGTCTATACAGAATTATTCACAGAAGCCCTGTAAAATTCAATTTAATGATTGCATAGAGGCTGCTGTGCCTTTCAAAAGTAACCCCAAAACTAGCCCAAAAAACAAATCACCCTGGTGGAATCCAAAATTAAACAAGTTGTACAATAAAAGAAAAAAAAGTAGCTGAAATTAAGAAGTCTAACACCAAGAAAGATAAAAGCTGTCTCATCAAACTGAATAGACAACTAAAAGGACTAATTAAGTCCAACAAAGCAAATTTTGAGGAAAAGATAGGATCTCAGGTGAAGGAGTACATAAGGCTTTCTTTAGCTATGTCCGAAACCTCAAAGGCTGAACACAACAGCGTCCAAACTGTTGATAAATGGCGCCACGTTTATGGAACTGGGAGAGATGGCAAATACTCTGGTGGACAAATTTATAATCCTTCCAACTCTCAGTAAGGAACAGGTCTTAGATGCTCTCTTTAAGGCCAAGAATGCAGCTTCAGTAAGCCCCAATAACATCTTGTGATACTGCTTTAAATAGCGTTAACTATGACCTTTTAGGGCCATTGATATC
This sequence comes from Protopterus annectens, assembly GCF_019279795.1. Lineage (NCBI taxonomy): Eukaryota > Metazoa > Chordata > Ceratodontiformes > Protopteridae > Protopterus > Protopterus annectens. Next base: position 709,067,037 of record NC_056750.1, on the reverse strand, counting down.
ACTGTTCAACCATAGCCTCAGAGCAGGCTTCATACTACATGAATGGAAGACTTCAATTGTCATCCATCTACACTGAAGCAGACCATCAACTGAATTTGGGAATTACAGACCCATTACTCTGACTAGTCTCATTTGCAAAGCCATATAAAGAAATTGTCATGAAAATGATGAAAAATTGCATAGAAAAACTTCAGACACTGGATCCAGTCTAGTTTGATTTTGTCAAAAGCAGGTAATGAACCTGGTAGACTTTTAAGTAAGAAGGTCACCAAGGCAATAGTGAGGGACAAATAGTTCATACTTCTTATCTTGACCTAGCTAAGGCATTTGATATAGTACTCCACTCAGGTGTTATAAGCAAACTCATAGATTTAGACATAACCCCCTGTGTAACTCACTGGATAGCCAGCTAGCTCACAGACAGGACCCTAGAATTAGAATTGGACAGACCACCTCCACAAAGACACCAGTCAACAATGGAGTACCCCAGGGCTCTGTGCTGGATCTACTCCTCTTAGACATCTATTTTTTGTAAGTCAAGGCCAATGTCAAGGGCCTCTGGCTTATCAAGTTTGTAAAACATTACAAGCTAGGAGCAATCATAGAAAGCCCACAAGGCACTAACATCTGGAAGATCTATCCTAGAGAAATGCTGGTGCCAAAGCCCCAGCTTAAACCTTAATGCCAAGGAATGCATACTACTACCTTTTGGGAGTTCAGCCACCCAGAGAAAGTACCTCATTGATAAAAACACCCTTAAAAGTAGACATAGTAGTCAAGGATTTGGGGACTCGTGTTGATAGTACCATGTGTTTCAACCAACATGTGTCTTAAGAGAAGATCATTCTGTCACTCGTGGTATGTAGGTCCAGGGAAGTCATTGTGCCATTGTACTCAGCCATCACCAGATCTATCACTGAGTAAAGCTCCCCATTCTGCATGTACCTGACCAGGCACATTGCAACAACTGAAAAGTCCACAGAGGTTCCTCACAAAAAAAATGCAGGTCGTAAACACAATGTCCTATGCAGATTGCCTCAAAGCCCTATCTCTATAGTTTGTTTCCTACAGACTACTTGAGAGGTGATTTATGCATGGTGTAGAAGGCATTCTTGTGTTCTGCTCTATTGGACATTTTGTATATCAGCAAAATGAACAGCACCAAAACTACTAGATCTAAGGATTTAAACTTTGCTTGCAAGTGAAATAGTACATGATAGAGGGACACATACATATCTCGGAGAGTTCCCATTCTAGGGAATAGGCTTGTCATCCATGTGAAGCAGAGCACTTCCCTAACCCTATTCAAGCACAACCTGATCTAGTGGATGGGAAATCAGAAATTTGCCCCTGGTCGGACACCTGTATCTCTGATGGACAGTGGCAGCTGTTATGTCACGACCTAAGTAACCTATACCCCTTAAAATAGCCTCTAAGATACAAAAACTTGTGGAATACATTTGGGTTGCATGGCTAGACTTGTAAAGGCTCCAGTTTGTCATTAGCCTATATAAGCCTACTAATGTATGAACTGATAAACAATTGAAGAAAAAAGAAAGACAAATATATCGTTTAGCCTTTACCATCCTGAGTTTTGGTTCAGAGTTGTCTCTGCAACTGAAGCCTTTCCTAAGAATCAGTCTCTAAGCTGCACTTGTCTTTGCTGACAATTGCTAGGAGACCATGGTAGGGAACTCATTGTACTGCAACACTAATGATGCACACTGTGAAGGTAATTCACTTTTTTTTGCTGAGTAGACTTTTGTATGCATAATTTCAGGATATTTTGAAGATGATAATTTTAGTATGTTTTGAGAAAACTCTCTAGCAAACATAAAATAGAATATGGTCTGGATACATAACATGTTCCAAGCTTGTTTTGCACTCTGTTTGCGATGTTCTCTGATCACACTTACCAAACAGTGGTATTGTCATAAACTATGCAGTTTTGTAACAATGGTAGTGATTGTAAATTTTGCTAACTTCATAAGTAAAATATCGTACTTACAAATAAAGGCAAAAACATCCATATTTGAATACACGTAATTGCTCACGTAATGAAAGAAAATGCAAAAGATGACAGGATTTCCCCAAGCCTGAGGAAATCTGAAATCCTAGCTTTACCTTTGATAGAAATTACATTTTTCTTTGCTACTCATGACAGATTTACTTAATATAACATGCAAAATTTATAATTCCTTTAATACTATAAGAAATTAAGATCCTGAACTAATTTTGAATGTTAGAAGCCTAGCATGACTTACAGATTTCAGTCCATGAAATTTTTTACGTTGACATTAGAAATAAATTGACGGAGCCCTTGTAGTAACATTACGTTTCTATATATGGCATATATGAGCACTTTCAGAATGTGACAGGTATGTGCGGCTTTACAATCTGGCAGTGAGGTAATTTGGAAAATAATATTGACACATAGCTTTGGAATGTGTTAAGAATGCACTGATGGAATGAGGCAGCAGTGCAGAAAGCTAGGAAGACACAAGGTTCAGTTTTGACTTGGACTTCGTAAATATTGTTTTGTAGTGTGGCAGAAAAATCCCTTGCATTGCAGAATGGTTTGTTCTGTATCATTTTACTTGTGCTTGCTCAATGTATTATGTAATTATCTGTACATATCTAAGTTATTAGCATTTCCAGCTGTATTCTGAAGCTGCCGCCACTTCATTTTGATGTTAACATTCCTGCCACATTCCAGGCATGCAAGTCACCTAGGAATTCTGCAAGTGCACTTGGTGTGTAATTTCCTAGATTCATCCATTGCTGTATTTTCATTCAGCCACCGTAAACAACTAGACGTCCGAATGGTACTTATACAGCAAAACCCATCAAGCTTCAGTTTTCTTTTTCAAATGACTCGTACAGGTAATTAAAATTCTCAAGACAATGCACTGAACTTTAGTTTGTTATATATCACTGGAGGGTGATAAATTAGACACCACTTCTAATAGGTAATGCAATAAAGGTCATGCACTAGTTTGTAATTTATAAAAATATGAAATTGGGGAAAAATAAGAGTTTCTTGATAGGCAAGGATTACTTGGCCCTCCTCATCTCACTGTTTCCCTACCTACTGAATAATCTTCAGGCCCTTGTTGACCATTAACTTTTCTGCATTACTTATCAGAATTCCTGTTATATTCCCCTGTGTCTTCTTTAATTATCTTACTATTTTTGGCCTTACTGTTTTTTCAGCAAGGATGTTCCAACCACACACTTCACTCTGAAGGAACAAGTATTATTCCACAGTAAGACATCCACATTGTAACAAATTCCCTTATTCTTGTACATCACTTTTCTTTTTTTAACCTGGTATCCACTTGGGTTGTACCTTTAAGAGAGCTGAAAAGTTTTTCTTACCTCCCTCTTCTTTCTCTCTTACATACTTTTCATGTCATGCTCTTTCTCAGTCTGATTTTATAATTGTAGTGCAGACTTTGCACCATTTTTCTGCAATCTTCCATCGAATCTCTGACCTTACAGTGGTCAGGCCTCCAGACTTGCTTATAGTACTCTTAACTGAGGGTCTGACCAAGTGATGTTTTGTTATTGTCTGATTTTAAGCCAGAGTTATGGCTGGAAAAGGTCTTATATCAGCCCACTTACCCGGTTAACAACAAAAAATAAAATTAATAAATAAGAGGGATTAAACCTTCTTGCTTTCTGCTGCTGATTTCTTTCTGTGTATCCCAGTGTTTGGGCAGCCCTCCTCAGTGCGTCACATTTCTTAAGTCATCAGCCATGGCTGACAATAACCACCCACATTTGTTGATTACTTTGTTTCCTTTTCAGTTGTGTACTCCTTTTTTGGGTTTTCACCCTGATGCCCTGTTTTAATTGGATTTGAACTTTTTAAGACCATTCATCCAAATTTGGCATGCGATTTCCATGTTACTTTCATCATCCTTTGCATCAAATATGCTTAATTCATAAGTATGAAAAAATAGTGCATAAAGAAATAAATACTCCCATACTTTTTGCAGTATATCATTTATAAAAAATATTGAAAAGGGTGAGCACCACTACTGACACCTTGAAGTATTCTCACTTTGCCCCATCATTGATCTGAGTGGACATTTACTGTTGCCTTCAGTGTCCTACTGTCTTACATATGTCAACCCGTGTTACTACCCTAAGACCCAATTCAGTTTCATATATGTTGAATTAAAGCATATGGAGTCATTAGAGTGAACAGTCAGATAGAAGGAACCTATGGAACATTGTGAATATTATGGTGGCAGATATTGTATTGATCCACAAGATCTAAATAATGGATTGAGAAGAAACATTATTATCCACTTCAAGCTGCTTAAGAAGTGATTGCAGCTATGTCAAATTACAGATTTTTTAAGGCTTGATGCTAACTGCAGGTTTTGACAGATGAAGTTGGTTGAAGCTTGTTCCATTATTAGTGCAGTTAATACATCTTTTTAAGATTCCTAAAACTAGCTTTTGGGATCTCATCCGCATCGGATGCATTTCAGTGCATTGTAGCAAACTAGAATGAGAGTCTAAAGTTACTAATGTTATTAATAGCATTACACTCTGGGTTGACACAAAGCAAGAACATAACAGAAGACTGAGTTATTTAACAAACTGAGGCCACAGGGCTTGAAATTTAACAGACAAATGGCAAATAAGTATCACTTCTGTGAAGCTTAGGGGACGTGTTAATTATGATAATGGTGTACAACAAGTTGCTGTTAGGATTCATGCAGCTGAGAATGTGAAAAAAAAAATGACAAATCATCTCTTCTTGAGAGTGGGAAGGTACTTGTGAAAGTTTTGTTCCACATTTTCAGAGATCTCTGTACATCTGAGTAAGCTGCTTGAGAATGATGCACAATGGAGTAGATTTAAGAAAAAAAAGTTTCAAGTTGTTAGGGTATGGTGACAGTACCTGGTCTGAAATACTCTGTTCTGACAATGCCCACAGCTGTATAGGTTGATACTAGTTAGCAAGAGAATTGCTAATAATAGTCTTCCTGTGTCAACATATCCATTACTATCTATATAGGAAAGGTATTATGCTGGAGTTTGGCCACAAGCAATTTCAAAGCATCAGTAAGAATTATTTTCACAAAGCACCTGCAAGATTGCAAAACTTTTAGTAGCTCTGTAAAAGTATGACCTGCAAGTCAGTATAAGTCGAGGAAGCTTAGGCACATAGCCGATACTTTCAGCAGAACATATCTAAATGAATGCAAAGACGACCTATCAGAGGAAGACCGCAGAGTATTATGGACTGTATCACAACTGACAATGAGTACTGAGAAGTTACAAGAGCTAAATAGTGACAGCAGAGATTACCTAGATTTACAGTTATTGCAAGAGGTCACCATAATAGGATGGTGACATGTCATGACAAGGCAATTATAGGGAATCTGGTAGTTTCATCTATTATTCAAGCCATATTTTCCTTTTAGAGATGAACTGTCACACATTCATGGCCTGTTGTTCAAGGGTAATTTATTATCCCTACTCAACTATGTAGGAAAATGTTGCTTAAACTTCATAACTGCTCTCTTGGAATGGCAAAGTTCAAAGGAAGAGCAAGTGACATTATGTATTAGCCAAATATGTTTGGACAAACACAATAGGTGATACAGGAATGTAGACAGAGTGATATGTTTAGGAGCAATTAAATGCAAAAAAGCAACAAACCAGTCAGCAGGAACAAAACGCAATGTCTGTAAAACACAAAAGTATCTCAGTGTTTAAAACCTCTTTAACAAGCAGGTTTTTAGAGGACTGCATCATTCAGTCCTGGAGGATGGGTTGCATCTAACTCTATAATCCACTTTCACTCTAGTTCAGTATAATTCTTAATGTCCCCAGCTCCATAAATTCAAGGATATTAAATCAACAACTGAAAACATAAAAGTATATTTTGGTGTTTATATGTAATTACTTTTAATATATATTAGGAAGTTTTTGAATAAAGTTTTTTTACATATGTATATTTATGTGTATATGTATGTGTGTATATTCACACTCGGATACTAACATAATTTGATTTTGTGTGTTTTAATTAAGAATTGTTTCTGTAATGAGTCATGTGATTGAAAATGCTTAATTAAAAATCATGGTAGTGTATGATAAATTTTTAGGCCTGAGGAAGCTTATGTGAAAATGTGGTGTGAATGAAACCATTCTTTACGTTCTCCTATGACCTCATTTTCATTATTAGTTCAGGAACGTAGACAGCCAGCCTTACAGCTAGTACAAAGTGCACAGTTTAAGCTGAAAATATCTTCTAGCAAGGTGGTAATGAATCCTTCAATTCTGAAAAAAAGGGGAGAGAGAGTTGGCATGGCTAAAGATTATTTACAACACAGAGGTCTAATTCAAGCTACTACTGTTACTCAATATAACCAAGTGAAGATACTAAATTGTAAGAAGTGGTGACATGTAGCTTTACGGAAGGAATCCTAGGCAATTATGAAGCTGCTTGATAAAGTTCCAAAAGAAGAGGTGAATGAGAATAATCAGAACTTACCAGAGATCACAGAAAAGTGTTTGCTGAATTCATTGACTTAAGCTACAAAAGGTAGTTACCTCAGCCTACCACACTGACACTGCTAAAGCATACTTCTCAACCTCTTAGCTCATGAGAGCTGGCAAAGCCTGATAGAATCGGGGACAAAGGCTCAAAAATAAGGACAGATTTTAAACATTGCTGTTAGAAAGTTGCTAGAACAGGATTTGTCTTAGCATTCATTTTTCTTAATGATATGAAGTCTGAAACACACATCTATATCATTATTTAGTGACTTTAGTCCTCAGATCATCCCAGTGATTTGCTAAAAAATCATAAATCTCATGAGGAAGAGGCCAAAAATATGAGGCAAAAATGTGGACAGCTGAGAGGTATGCTAAAGTGAAAAGTGACATTGCTGTTATAGTTATAACTAAAGTTAAGCTAGTCTTTTAAACATGTATATGTTTGTGGCAGTTGTGTTCATATTAGAAAAAAGTAATAAAATAAAAAAGTCATGCTTCAGTAAAGGGGAGTGTGTCAGCATATGTGAATTACTGTCCGTCTAACTATTTGGTAAGTCTGGGATGTGAGCCATGTGACTCTGAGTCTGGTTCAGTAAAAATGCAACATAAAAGCTTTTGTATGTTGTTCCTCTGTATATATTCCTCTGAGTTATCCTGAATTGTGCTTCCAAGCTGACCTTTTTCCTTGTACTTTTGACTGTGTTGTTAAATATCATTACTGCTACTGCTGTGACTTAATAGTGATTCATGCTGAATTTCCATGTTAGTTGTACAATTGCTAAAAATCAGAAATTGTGCATGCTTTTGTAATGCTAAGGCTGATGGGGATGGATTCCTCTGGGATATTAGGTGATCAAATTTTGTGAAACGTACTGCTTGATATTGGCAATACTCGGAACATAATCTCTGGAAGATTGCCAGGATCTTGTAAATGCAGTTCGATTTGGAGACAAGCAAGAAATTTGAAGGATTCATTTTTATCAGCTTCTTTGTCATCTTCAGCTTTGTGCAATTTTGATTCACAAACATGATATTTGCAATGAAGGAAGACCTCATTACTGCCTATTTTACATGACTCTGAATCAGCTTTAAAAACACCGAGTGCAAAACTGTACTTTCCTGCAATAGTTCCCACTGGCGGCTCACTCGTATCAACACATGAAGCACCACTATTAACTCTCCCACACAGTGGAAACAGTCAAATGCACACACGCGTGCATACATACACAAATATACATGCACTCTCTCTCTGTCTCACTGACATACCTCTTATTTGTCCCTTAGCTGATATAACATACCTGATGTATCCTCTTATTTTTACCTGCCCCTCATATGTCACAGATGACTGCAGTCAGTAATGCCAGACATGTTTTGTTCTTCTTACTGATTGTAAAGTACATAACCTGTTACTCTTTAAACATTTTATGTGAGTCCAAGTAATAGTTTCAAAATTCTCTCTGGTGTCATGTAGTGTTCATCCCAAGTTGTCCCAACAATACAGTCACATACTGATTCTTCTCAGTTGTCCCTGATTTTACAGACCGTTCCTGATGTTGCCTCTTGCACATGCCCTGTCCCTTGTAATTTGCACACAGTTGTAATTAGTGAATGTTGCCAGACAATAGAGTATCATAATGCTTCTTTCATAAAAAAAATAAATAAATACAAATAAAACCTATTAAAACTAACTTGTGGCTTAGCATGGTAGGTAGGGCTTGCTGAGTCAAGGGTGCAGAGTTTGAAACTTCCTTCCACTTTTACTTGTTTCTTTTTTGTTTTCAAATTAAGGTAATATCTGAAGAGTCTTCCTCACCCTGCTGTCTAGTGGTAGCACAGGGAGTCAACTCTGTCCTTAAGATTTGTCCAGGAGTACAGGGTTTGAATTTTTTTGGTGCCTTTAAGACATGATATGAAGAGAGTATCCACGTGTTTAGTGTTCCGCCCACCTCACGTCTTTCATGTTGCTAAATATACTTTAAGTGCCTTTAAAGGACCAATAGAAAGAGTGTGTCCTTGGTTTCTGTTGTTTTCCCCCAGTGTTGCAGTATAGGGTTGTATGGTGGTATGACAGCCCCCCCTCCGCACACACACCCTTACCTGAAAACACTTGCACTTTCATTCATAGACACACTTACCCTACCAATCCATTATCTAGCTCCCCTGCAACCTCCAACTCAAACACACACCACTCATATTTCTACGTAAATTCACACCACGCATGCACCCAAACCCCTCCAACACTACCTGTCCACTGTACTCACTAGCACTTGTCTCTAATGTGATGGGGTGAATGTAACCTTTTGGTTGTGTTTATTAACAGGGCCACTTAGGTAAATTGCACAGCTGAGTGATTATGTGAATTGCTCAGCTGTGTAAATGTCTTATCACAGGTGTTTCTGGGAAGAGCACATGGCTAATTAAAATAGCTCATCCAAGCCAATAGCCTCTTTTGTATACTTTCAATTAACACTCAACTTCTTATGGCATCAAGACCTTATTTGGGTCTACTTTAAGTGACTAACGAGCTAATAATAGGCAGTATTAGAAAGGGAAAGGAGTCCTTAACAAAAAGACACTAATATTGTTAATCTAGGATGTCACACAGTATAGAAATTAATCATTGTTTACCACTCATTCATATTTATTTTAAATTTATGTAACTGAGAAGCCTACATGCTGTTGCAGGGTATGGTGTGAAATGCATGGTGTGAGACTTGTAAATTCATTGTCACTGTCCATTTCTGTTGTGCTGTACTGGAGATGTTGCTAATCGTTTCTTAGTAGTTATGAAAATAAACTATTTCCATATGTACTTATTTCATAAAACAGGTGACTTAGAAATTATTGCATGGCATCAGGTTAAAGTTTGGATATTGTTGAAGAAAAAACTCAATATTCATACTGTAAGTTGCACATCTTTTTTTTAAACAAGAAACATCTTTATTAAATTATCACTTATGACATAGGCAATCATGCATTTATATAAATGAAAACAAACCATATTGACATCTTTGTTGCAAACATTATACATTACTTATAATCTACCCAATCATTGTCAAACATAGCTCATTCAGATCCTTTCTTGTAAACCACATTCCTCCCTGTATGTATTGTTCCCTCAATTCCCATTTTTCCTATGTAATTTGCTCCTACCCTTTTCTAAAGATCCCAGTTCCAGTTGTTTTATATCTGTTACTATAGTCACTACTTCTAATATGTTGATTTAGGCTTTGATTTCCATTGTTTTTTTTTGCCACCCTAATTAGACTCAGCAAAGCCTTACTTTGTCTAGGCAATTCTGACTCTGTATCATAGCTCAGAAAAATCAATTCCCTAGTTACACTAGTTTGCTCACCCAGCATTTCTAATGGAGTTGCCTGAAGGGAATCACTAGTCTGCCAACTCATTGCACTCCCTGAAAATATGTTCCCACTTACCTCTTTCTTCCCCATCACACCTTTAACATTTGCTGTCTTCCTGGGGAAAAGAAATTTGCAGTAAAGTAAGGTTATAAAAAAATATGTAAACATTTCTAAGCAAAAATCCTAAGTCTTTTAGATTTTGTTGTACATTTAGGAGACAAAACTACATCCCCCATTGTTTCTTTGTAAATTGCTTACCCGATCTCTTTTCCCAATCCTTTGTAACCTCCTCTGATCCCTATAGTTATCATGCAATAGTACTATTCCTTTTTTTAACAAAAGCTTTTGTTCTAGATTCTACTAAAAACTATACTAGTACTGGTCTTTTCCTTAGGGTCCCCTGTTTCTTTCTGTTTGCCTATACTCTGATATCAATCTGTGATAGGGAAGGAAATCTCTAAAATGCAGTCCAAATAAATTTGTGCATCTTCCCTTTATTACCTTTCCCTCTCTAGTTATTTGCTCCCAGTATCTTGGTCTCTTTGGCAGTTTTCCCCAATATATTCCAGACCCTTCTTGCTTATTGTCTGTATCCCCAATTGCAGTCATCCCTTTTGGTAGAATCTCCTTTCTCCATTCCCATGTTGGCTTAATTCTTAACATACTTTCTGCTACTTTATGAATATATTATTCTGCATGATTATTGTTACTCTCCTTAAAGGTCTGCATCCAGAATCTCACTATATCATTGTTTCTAGAGCTACCCATTTCATCATCATTTTCCACTTTGAATCATAGGTTTCTGCTTGAGCTTATGCATAGGAGCCTTAACTGTGTTGCTCTGAAATACTCTTTTAAATTGGGTGATGCCAGTCCGCCTTGTTTTATTGGAAGAATCAAATTATTCCACTTGACTTTTGCCTTCTTCCCCTTCCAGATAAAATCATTCAGCTCTTTATTAATTGCTATCCACAACTTCTCCTGTGGTTGATAAAAATATGCCTGACATATATAAGATTAAAGAGACTAAAAGCATTTTAACTGCTTGTATCTTACTAGCCATATAACAGAGTTTACAATTTCTCAGTTTTTGTATTATCTTTTATTTAATCTCTTCCTACATATCCTTAGCTGCCACACCGGAATAATTTTTAATCCATACTCCTAAATATTCCATTTTATTCTGTCCTCATAAATATGGATATTCTGAACCAATTTGTGTGTGGGTACATAATTTATTGCTATTGCCTTTGTTTTAGCTTCATTAATTTTGTATCCCAAAAAGATTTGAAACTGTCGCAAAATGTTCCACAACATTATAATGTCCTTTTCTGGTTTTATCAGTTATAAAATAATATCATCTGCAAATAGAGCCAGCTTCTCTTGACTACCATAAAAAATTATATCCTTGAAATTCTGATTCCCTTATTTTCTTTGCCAGTGGTTCTAAATATAATGCAAATAACAAAGGGGAAGAGAAGACTCCTACCTAGTTGCCCTGCATAAGCAGAAATTATCAGGGAGGAATCCACCACTTTAATTTTCAACTCTGATCCTTCGTATATCCTCCTATCAACCTTATGATTTTATCAGGGATTGCAAATGCTTCCATTGCCCTGCTCATAAAGTCCCAGCTTACACTGTCAAATGCTTTCTCTGTATCAAGACCCACCAACAGTGGCATTTTCATACATTGTGCTTCCCTCTAGATCATCAGTGTTCTGTTAATGTTTGTCTTCCCTCCACAAAACCACATTGGTCCATATCTATCAATTTTGGCCTCACTTTTGCCATTCTTTTAGCCATTATAGACATAAACATTTTATAATCATGGTTTAGTATTGAAATGATCCTGTATGAAGCTGGATCTGATGAATCTATACCCTCTTGAGGTATTGCAGCTACCACCACTTTGTTCCAGGATGTTGGTACTTCTCCGCCTCTTAAAATACTGTTAAAACCTTCCAGATATTTATCAATTTTTCAGTCCTAGCTTCCAAACTTCTAAAGGAATACTATCTATTCCTAGGGCCTTTCTTGTAGGTTGGTTATACATCACCATTTTTCTCTCATGTCCTTCTATCCTGTTAGTAATTGAGCCTCATGTACCTCTAACCTTGGCATATTTAATTCTCCCATAAACATTTCCATTTGTACCCTTTCTTGATTTCCTTATTTCTCTGCTTTATACAGACTTTCATAGAATTTGCAGAGTATTTCTAATACTCCTATATGATCTGTTATCTTCCTAGTTAGACTCTCTAAGCTTGGCGGCAGCCCTTTTTACTTTCTGTTGCCTGAGTTATTGTGCTAAAAGTTTTTATGCTCTAGAGTAATCAAAAAACACTTGCTTAACAGCATTCTGTCTAAACTCATGCACATTATCAATGTAATCCCTTATTTTCTGTTTAGCATTGTGTAGTTGCTCCTCCTCTTGTTCTGTGAGATTTCACTATTTTGCAGTACTTTAACATTTGTCAGTCCCTCTAAATAATTCTTACTTCTTAACCATATCTCCCTTTGTTTTATTTCCACCCTATTTTTAAACTCCACGTTTATTTTACACAACCTCCTATCTATATTTTCAGAAGAAATTTCTGCCTTATCTAATAGCTCATGAATAATTTCCACTACCCATTTATGAAATTCCTCTCTTTTAAACAGATAGGTGGGAAAGGGCCATTGTCATATTTTTATTTCTTTACCCTGTGTTTTTATTTTAGTTATTATTGGTGCGTAGTATGAAATAGTTATTGGGTGCATATCAAAACTTTCAAGTAAATGCATATGTTCCTGTGAAATGCAAACTCTGTCCAGCCTAGACCAGTTTTTTTGCATCTTGGTGAATAATATGTAAATCCACTCTGAATTCCTAGTATTGAATTCACATCTTCCATGCCAAACATTTTCATAAATTTCTTCAAAAATCTGGCCTTCTTTGTTATAGTTTCCCTTCTGTTCCCCCAGACACATCTTCACTGTTGCAAATCAAGTTCCATTCCCCAGCTATAAGTAATATTCCTTGCTGAAAGCTGATTATTTCTCCCAAAATTTTCATAAGCTCCATTATAGTAGTTTTAGATGGAATATAAATATATGCCAGTGTAATCCTCCTCCCTTGCCAGTAACCCCTTAGTATTACAAATCCACCGTTATTGTCTGTTTTATCTTCTTATAACACAATTGGAGCTCCTCTTGCAATTAATATAAATACTCCTCTTTTCCTTTGTCCCAGGTAGTCCTCTGAAGAAACATCCTGAAAAAACTTTCTTTATCAAATTCACATGTTCAGTTCTTTTGAAGTGTGTCTTCTGTTGCATAACTATTTGCAGGCTGTATTTTTTTAATATACTTCACTACTTTTTCTTTTTGTATTTATCTGTGAGTCCATTGACATTTAAAGACATTACAGAAAGCATCATTGTATTAAAAAGTTTATTATACCCACCCGTTGTGTATAACAGCTTTTTGTTAAATTTCTAGTTCCAGGTTTTGTGTTGCATGCATACAGTGTTTGGCAGGTTGATCTGTTACACAGTTTTCTTGTCATACCAATTTGAGCCTATGTCACATCTTATAAAACTTTTTGTTCTATTGAAAGTCATAAAAAAACACACACACACACACACCCCAGTACCCCGTAAAACTTATTAACTTAACACACAAAACTACATACATCTTCAAATATTGAAGTTTTACCCTCCTAACAGGAACAGATGTTCCAACTGACAGCCAAACTCATATACTTGAGTTAACCTAAAAGAAAGGTTATCCATTCTAAGACGCATGGTGCAGCCTGTTCTTCAACTAAGTGCTGTCTGTTTTTGTCTTAACTTTATAGCTCTCCCAGCTGAGTAAACACTTGATTGCTTTCAAAAAGTATTATTTCCTTGCCATTTCTCTTTATCATATTGTCTCCTGGAGACAGGAGGACCAGATACAACATTGCTACTAAGCATGCAGTTATTTTCTTTCTCTTAAAACTTGTTACTAGATAAAGCTAAGGACCTTCCTTATTTCAGTCATTCCCCTATGCAAGAATGTGAAAAAGCACACTCGTTTTTTCTTTTGTCATGCTGTTTTAACAAGACTTTTTTTTTTTTTACACATTTCTTAAAACTGAACAAAGAGGGGCTCCTGTTTACATTGGCATTCCCATTACAAGTAAATAACTGGGAAAACTTTACTTTATAGCATACAAAGAAAACCATGCACTGTAAAAATAGTACCATTAAGAAAAAAAAAATGTTTTACTTACGTTATACTTCCTCCCTTCTCTGCCCCTCTCCTAAGTATTTTTCCAAACATTAATGACATGAATAAGGGCATATGCTGTAGAGTCCCCTACAAGTTTAGCAAAGTCTAGAAGACTGCAATATGTCATGTTTCACAAACATAATTATTGCTTTGTAATCTCACATTTGTCAATTTCCAAGTCTGTGACTTTATTCCTATTCATCTCCATCTCCCAAATCCTTTCTGTGCTTCATTTCCAATGTACACTGGATTCTTCTCATTGACTCTTGTGCTTTTTCCTTCTCTCAAACATTTTCCATTGAAACATTTAAAAAAATGCTTGACTGGTACAGTCTCTCTGATCTTTATTACCAGAAGAAACAGAATCTCCTTATGTTTTACATCTCACTTTTTGTTGGAAAACTTTTGTATTTCCTCCTTAGCATATACTTCATCCAAAAATGATTTTATTCCTCATGGTAGAATATTTAGAACATACTGGGTACAGCAGTTTGAATCTTATGCCTGCTTCTCAACATTCCTTGAATAGTGGAATAAATGTACTCCTCTTATCCCTAGTGTACAATGAGTAATCATTCTCCACAAACACTCTGCTGTCTCCCACTTTTAGTATTTTGTCTTTCTGATACAGCTTTGTCAGAATTTACTCCTTCTGATGGTAGGATTGCATCTTTACTGTTAAAGGCTTAGGTTGCTTTCTCTTAGCCAGCTTTAGAGCATACCACAATGTGCCCTTTCAGTTAACAACTCCTACCTGGGAATACCAGTCTTGCTTATTTATGCTTTCATGAAATTGGTACAATCCGGTCCTTCCAGCTTCTTTAGTACTGCAGAAAATCTCAGGTTTTTCCAAAGTGCTCTGTCCAGTACTTATGTTATTTTTTTAAAACATCTCTTCTTGAGCAGTCTCATACTTAACCGGGCTTTTCTTCATTTTAACGTCTGATTTTTGCAGTTTTATAACCTTATCTGAATAACTGTTTAAGCTTCTCCAGTTTTTCCACCCTTTTGTTGTTTGAGTTGATATACTCCATCAGTGTTTTATTTTAATTGGGTCTGTGTGCATTTGTCTTATACTTTCATCTAGGTTACTGGAAGTCATGTCTGGAGCTTGCACTGGTTTTTGCTGAACAGCTGCAGTACTTTTCTCAGTCAGTGTTTTTTTACCTCACCTTTTGTAGCTGATTTTCATTTAGATCCTCTGTATTTCTTTTTTCCTGGCTTCTAGGCAGTGCACTTACTAGCCAGTTATTGAAATTTACCCAGAAATGTAAATCCACTGTCTTTCTCTGCTAAGTTTTTGTTTTCACACTTTGAGAGCTAGAATTAAGCTTATAAGTTACACATCTTGAGAGAGCCTCATTATTTGCATTGGTAATTATGCAATTAAGCATATGTTTTTCATATTTCTATAAATAGTTCAAACGTACTCAGAGGTGATGTCTTGCTATCATGTAAAAGCTGATACCCGGTTAACAAAAGTGTTCAAACAATATATGTCTAGATTGTACAGTTTCCTAGATTTGTTTGTGAAAGTTTAGCAAAAAATATAATTTTGTTTTTTTGTGCATTATAATATATCTATGGAAAATATTATCACTTTATAGAATACTTTTAATTATAACTCTGCTATTTGTAAAGTTTTAATAGCTTTCATTATTCACATAATATTTACGTTCATCTTATGCTTGTTAAATTGATTTCTCAAAGTGCTCTAGAGTGAAGTACATGTGTAGGCTGATAAAGATGTGACATTCTGCACCACATAGGTAGACCATAGAGAAAGCCTATCACGGTGCTGCACCTCTTCATGGTGCATTACTGTAGTAGGGCTGTCACTGATTTGGAATTTCCTACTGCAAGTATACCAGGAGTACGTCTTGATAGCATTTCTGAATTTAGTCCATAGTGTAATGTCCCCCCCCCAAGAAAAAAAGAAAAACAACCCGCAAGATTGCTAACTGCAAGAAGTACTCATAAGAAAATACTTTATTTTTTTTTCTATTTCTCCTCCATGACCCTCTTGCATGTTTATATTTTTCTCTTTCTCTTCCATGACCCTCTTCTAAATTGTAGAACACAATAAATTTATCATATCCTTGAATATTACTGAATTGTTTAGTATAGCAAAATAAATGCAGTACTAGATTAAAGACCATATTTCCAGCAAAAGACTAAAAGATCATGATGGTATTTGGGTAATGGTGAAATTTATAGCATCATAAATCTTGTGCAGTCTATGTGATTGCATTTGTGATGCACCAAGTTTTTATAATAAATTCATTATTTTATTTATTAATTGGCATTTGATTACCAGGAACGTCTGACTGGCTAGATACCCATTTTCAGCAGAGGCCTGGGGAGAAAAGCTCCAAAGTATTACAAAAAATTTTAAGAAAAATAATTTTACAGTCTTCAAAAACAAAACAATAAAAAATAAAAACATCTATGGTTTAAACAATTAAAGTGAATTAGATATAATATGAATACATTGGTTAAGAATAGATATAATTGTATGACAATGATTTAATAATTGAGAGAAATTTTAGTCCGTTTAGAGACATTAAAGGTAAGTTAATATAATACATGCAATAACTGCAGTATGAAGTAGGAGAAAAAAAAAGTGTTGTAAAGTATTTAGATAGAGAGCCTGGGGAGAGAAATGTATTGACGTTAGCGAGTAAGTAAAGAAGGGGAGAGTACGGAGGTGTAGGGTATGAATGGGTACTTGTTCATATTTAGGGATATAGTTTATCCTTGGTTTGAGCAAGAATAGAGCCAGATTTTGGCTGTGTAGTTTTTAGAGTGGTTTTAAAGGACTTGAGGGAAGGTGTTGACCTGATGAATACAAGTAGGGAGTTCCAGACTTTAGCAGCATAGTATGAGTACAGACATGATCCAGCATATTGATAGGTTTGTAGACAGGGAGGAGTTTTAGTCATTGGATCGTAATGACCGAGTGCGTGCACTACCATAGATAACATCTTTGATAGACTAAAATGCCTGATTAAGGATATATATATTTGCAGATGGAGCAAAGGGAATATAGTAGTACCAGACCTTGGTCCCAGATTATCAGATAACTCAGAATAAATCCCCAAAACTCCAGCCTATGCTCTCTGTACATAACTGGAATAAGATACACAGTGGGGAGTTTCAGGGTAGCATGTATAGTCATGGCATCAGTCTTTCACAGGTTCATCAAAAGATAACTAATCTTCAGTTTAGGACTACTTTCAAGCTTCCTTCAAGCATTGTCTTGGAATATATGTATGCACTGCTGAAGAAATGAGAGCTATAAATGAGTTTTATGAGCATGAAAATTATATCTTCAATCCATCCTGCAGATGACATCTTCTAGTGGAAGCATGTACATTATAAATAATGTGATCAAGAATAGAACCCAGTCACACCCTATAGCAAAACTGCTTCTGGAAACTGACCTCTGATTGAAGCCCAAAAGATAAATCACTTGAGCACTGTAGAAGAAATTTAAGTAAATAAAAGTTCACAGCAGATAAACAAATGTAGTAGGTTGATTTGGTCTGCTTTGTAAGGTACAGCAGAAAGGTCAAGGTAGGCCAAGACTGAGGAACAGTTTTTGACTACAGAGATGTCATTCATCACTAGTCCCAGTGTTATAACTCCTACTGCAGTTCTACTGGAATGGATGTAGATGATCATGGACAGTTACATATAATTCCAGTTGTACCACAACCACTTTCTCAAAAACCTTGCACACAAAATGGGGATAAAAGATTGGCTGATAGTTTTCAAGGTAATTTTCATTGTATAATTATTTCTTAAGGATTGAGATAAGTAAGGGTTCTTTTAAAATAGATTAAAAAAAGCCTGAAAAGACTAAACTGTTTTGAAAACTTGACTGCATACATTATGGCAGAGCTTCACCAGCTTACTTGATTAAGGATTGTGCTCAGAGGGTAAAAGATACAAACCTGAGATCATCTCCTTGACCTCAGCGTAATTCAAGTAGCTAAATACATAACTCTCAAAATACAAACATTTACAGGTAAGGCCAATGCTTTGCTCTATATCAGTTATAAGAGGAATGATGCTCCTGTTTCTAGAAAAAAATTGAGCAGCTGCCTCATATTTCATTGAAAATGCTTTCTGATACATTCAACAGACTGGGCTGCATATCCTGTCCACAGTTCTGAATAGATTTGCTGGTCATTTTGTAGTGTAAGAATTATTTCTAAGCAAGCATGTGATTTTTTTTTTCCTTGGCAAATAGACTGATTTCCATCATTAAGCTTGCCTTCCTGAATGAAGGAATGTTTACCTCCAGCAAACAAACTTTGGTCCTCTTATTCAGGGTCTTTGAGATCACAATTGTTTTATTTATATATATAT
Source organism: Protopterus annectens (assembly GCF_019279795.1). Lineage (NCBI taxonomy): Eukaryota > Metazoa > Chordata > Ceratodontiformes > Protopteridae > Protopterus > Protopterus annectens. Next base: position 709,048,522 of record NC_056750.1, on the reverse strand, counting down.
ATATATATATATATATATATATATATATATATATATATACATATAATTGCGATACAGTATACTGCCAGTATTCTGTATGGTGAATTTTAGTGGATTACTATGATATACATGTAAGCCACAAAGGATTTTGAAGTACAAGTATGTAAATGAAAACATAGTTAACTTTAGACAATGAAGGGAAATCTAAAATTTAGTAAATATATGATGCTATACTTGTATTGGAAAAACTTACTAAACAATCCATTTAGCAATGGAATGTAAAAGTGATGGATTAGTGAGATACGGTAATTTATAAGAAAAATTAAGTTGTGTTATTGCTGGCATTTGGTACTAGAGACAGGCAAAATCAGTTAGACACATGGATTACTTGCACATGTATAGAAGTTGCATCTGTGTTGATCACTGTTATTGCTAGGCAAGCTTAATATGAGGGTAAAAACAAAATGTAAACAATAGGAATGTAATAGATGGATGAACAGAGAGCAACTTGAAGAAATCGGTTGCTAATGTTGCTTTTTATTGAAGAAGCATGAGAAGAGAGCTACAACCTTTTTTTACATTTTCATTTATATGACATATTAATGTAGGGAATGCTCTTATTAAAGTGGAAAAAAGTGGACTATACCAAAAATTGATTGTTGATTGTTTTTTGGTGTATAAAATACACAGATTATGTATATATTTACATGCATTTATTTGCACAGTTGCGATCATGAATAATTTATTATTTATTCCACTGACTTTTATCGTTTTTAAACAAATGTATTATGTTTTGTTTGTACAATTTTTAAAAAAATAGGGATGTATGTATTTAATTTTTTGGCGGGGAAGGGCTGCCACATGTTGTAATCATGCTATTTAAGGGGATTAATTACATTGTTATGAGTTCTGAGGAAGCTTGGCATTTGGACTGGGTGAAAGCGTTTAACTCTACTGCGTTCACATTGTGTTTTACGTTTTGGAGGCGAAGCCTTATTAAACAAGTGTTTTATTTACTGAGTGGAGATTGTTTGTGGATCCTTATCTTGTGGCCAAGTGTTTTCTTGGTTTGGTGACTATACCAAAAATTAATATATTACCTTTGGTAGCAACAGTGTTGAAATGTTTTATATCAGGAGTTAGTAGTACTGAGTTAGAAAATAATATGTAGAACTGGAAAATATTGTATTTGCGTGAACAAAGTCACAAAACGTATACAAGGAGATGCTAAGGAAGAGTTCAGATTATCTGTGTTATATCACTGTGATGGTGGTGCTGCGGTAGCGTTGTCGCCTCACAGTAAGATGTTGTCCTGTTCGATTCTCAGCTAAAGCATCTTCTGTGTGGAGACATGCGTGAATGGGCGTACCTTCGTTGAAGGTTGTGCGTCAGGGCTGGCAAATCGGGCACGTAAAAAATCTACTGTCAGTCTTTAGCGGACCAGAGTTCCGCTGTGGCAACTCCTAACCAGGAAAAGCCGAAAGACACAACATGGATCATTTTATTATGGAGTTTCGAGGTACAGTATAATAACCAATGTGGAATGGTTTCTGGAATTTGTATTCTTGGACTTATCACTGTAGATGATGTTTTTATGAATGCTAATAAAACACATCTCCTTCATCAAGTGTCACGAGGTATTTAAAATTTACTTGAGCAGATTGACGGAATTTTATATGGGTTTATCATTTAAAAAATAGTATGTTAAAATTCCAGGACTTCCCTTCATATAATGCATTGTAACAGCATGAATGAACTTAAATCCTAGTGCCTGGTGTAAGGTTGTCACCAACAACTTGAAGAATTTCAGGCATCAGCTACACATACAGAACTTACTAAATCAGTGATACTGTTAGTCTTTCTTTTCCTTTTGGTTTTAGTAGACATCCCGAACATGTTCTGTTACATATTGGAAGTTATTCTTTAAAATGATTCTAGATTAACATGGCTGCCTATATATAAAGAGAGAGAGAGATGTATGTGTGTGTGTGTGTGTGTGTGTGTGTGTGTGTGTGTGTGTGTGTGTGTGTGTGTGTGTGTATGTATACATATATATATATATATATATATATATATATATATATATATATATATATATTGTATATAGATATATATTATCTTTGAAGGTGTACAGTGGTGTACCTGTGATCTGCTATCACAAATGTCCAAGTGCGTCTACTAACAAACATGCAGCCTGCCTTAGTTCAGTCCTGAAAAAGGGCAAAGTTTTGTTACTGTACATTACACTATATGCAGCCTAATTGTTAATCATTCACTGTCTGCTCCTTGTTTGTATTTCCATTTCATTTAAATGTTCTTGTTTACCTGTAAAATGTACTGCATTCATAAAATGTATTGATTGACTGACTATTAATCTTTAATTTGTATATCTTAGAGCAGTTAGTCTCATTCAATGATTATGTGTATGTCTGTACCAAATGTAGTATGTGTTTGTGTTTGTTTTTGTTATATTTTTTCAACAACTGCTTAAATTGCCTTTGTTCATTCTGATAAGTTGCAAGTCGGTGTTAAGCAATTAACAATGAATAGTTAAAAAATATTAACAGAACATGCACTAATATGTAGTACTGTGCAAGTAAGTACATCATAAACACATTAATATTTAGTGCTCAACAAATCAAGTATATCCCAGAAGCAGAAAATAATCTTCTGTTATATGCAACCATTGCATAAGGGACTACATCCATATAATGGAAACATTTTGAGTCAAATATAGTTATATGCATTAAGATTTTCAGTTTAAATGATTTGTTATGCTCAGTGATAACATCAGTATAGCTCTTGTATTCTGAAAATGACCCTAGGAAACATTTTAATTATTTCAGGAAAAATGTATACAGATCTTGATAATACTATACTAAAAATTTGAATTCTGCTCTGTAAATAATTATTTTAGTCAACTGACGTAGTGTACAGTGATATGGTTTTTAAAGGTACACAATAAAATACAAAAACTTGTGTTACCAAAATAAGTGAACTATATTATTTAATAATAATTCAGTATCCCGAAACTGGCAGCAGCAGAGATATTCCAAAGAGAGATACGAACATAAGTAGAATTACTTTCTGTGTTCTATAAAACTACCAGTCATTTAACATTTTGATAGTCTTTATATATAGTAATGATATTACAAAATATGTTAAGAGCAAACCCTGTTAAGTAAATTGATTTATCTATTTCAATCGCCTGTTTATTTTTAATACAACTGGTTGGCTTGTGTATAAGAAATGTAACCCCTGCTTTCTTTTGTAAAGTCATCTTAGAATTAAACTAATATGATTACTCTTGGTTTGTAGTACAATCAATTTATGACTTACATAATCTGTCCCTATTTTTGATCCTTTGACCCCTTATTATTGTAGGCTTTATATAGATTTCTTCAGCTAAGTGGTTAAAAGGTATGCATTCCTCTAAAGTTTAAATGAGTTGCATCCACTGCTTGACCGATTGATCTCTGTCCCTCTGACACACATGTAAACACAGGCTTCCACTTTAATGCATGTAAGAAACCATACAAGCACATATGCAGACAGAAATGTAAACAGGCTCATACACACTTTCTTTTTTTTTTTTTGTAATTATCCATTTTGTTTTAATTTTGCACTTGTTAAACAGCAAAAGTGCTTCTTAGCAGGTATAAAATAATGGCTCAATTGATATCACTCACTTTCATGTGTGCATACACTCACACACATACATAAACATACACATGCGCACTTTTTAAAATTTTTTTATTTTAATATTATACTCGCTAAACTGCAAAAGCGCGCTGCTTAGCAAGAGTAAAATAATGGCAGTTATCTCCATTACAGTCTGAGCTACACAGCTGCATATTAAGCTGCCTTGAAGTGGTGGACTCATTTTCCACTGGGAATTACTTGTACATAAACACCATGCTGGAAAATGTTTGTTCTGTAATCAGAGTGGTGATGCACAGGTTGCCCATTCTCTAAATAATGCTTACAGTATTGCAAGAGGCAACTACGTTGTAATCAATCACTCACTTACTGTCTCTTTTTTGTAAACTGGGCTACAGTGGCACTCTTCCAATGCTCAGAGAAGACTCTAGTCAGTTAAAATAACATAACAGTAATATATTATGTCAAATAGAATAATGTAATCCAAGTTTCAGGAATATTTGTTGCAGATCTGATGAAGCATCTAGTTTTGATGTGAAAGCGCTAATCTTTCATCTTATTTTTAGTTTTGTTTTTGTATTGAAAGTTTTTATGTGGTTTGCCTGACTGTTTATTTTAAATATAATATCTGAACCATCAACTGTATTTAACAAAAGAAAATAATTTGGCTTAATATCGCTATATATGTCATGAAGTCTAAATAATGACAAATTAAATTTATGCTATATCTTTTACTGATTTCAATTTATAAATACTGAAGTGTTATCAGAAGAATGCCAGTTAACCTTATTTAAAACTCATTTTAAATAAAATTCTTCCTCCTCCTTTATATTTTAATCTTATGGTATTAAATGCTTTATCTGGGTAATTGTTATATGCCTTTCAATTTTTGTAGCATTTCTTATTTTTTCCATAAATTTACTCTTACAAAAATCTTCATTTACCTTCCTAATAGTTGTATTGTGACTGACTTTGTAGTACAGTCCTAAATTTAAACAGTTTTTTTTTATATATTATATAACTATTTTTTATTCCTTATAACATCATTACTTTGATAAAGTAAAAGGTCTCTTAATTCCTTACGAATAAGTGTTTGAAGTCTCAGAACTTTGAACTGTAATGGACATAATCTGTCTATTGTGGACTTAACCAGTTCATTAAATGACTTCAATTTCCTTTTCACATTTCTTTCTTAATAGAATATAAACCAGTTTAAAACTTGTGTATGGGTTCTCTACAAAAACTGTGAAACTTGCCTCTGAGCATAAATACATTAAAATAAACTGTGATCCAAAAATTGGAGTTATGCCTTCTAAACTTTTTTTTACAGAAGAGTTTCAACATCATGTAATTTCATATCTCTGTTATTTAGCTATTGACTCCAAGATCACCTTATATCCATAACATATAGTAACCTTGGACTTAATAATACTTCCTCATTCACATTGCACATCTGCTGTTCCAAAGATAGCAAAAGCCATGCAAATACAAAATGTTGGAAAAAAAAAATTCATAAATAAAGCATGCATCCTGGAGGCAGCCTTGAGTCGGTCCATAAATGGAATTTAATCCAGATGTGAATATGCACAGTTAAGCGCTTTTGTCTCTAGAACAGGAACTACTTCAGGTCAAGTAAAAACCATTTCTTAGTCACATCCTGTGTAAATAACACACTTGAGGCATGTGATACAAATCAACCAATGAAAATTAACAATAAGTTTACCCTACCAGGTGCACAGATTCCTTTAAAATAAAGAATTCTCCATACCAAACGATAAATAGTAAACAGCAAACTTTAAAGTAAATCTACTCATTTAAAAAAAAAAAAAAAAGCTAACAAAAGCATTTCATTAAGTCCAGGGAATTCGTATGTATTCAAAACAATCTGCCAGTACAATTCCCTGTTTTCTATTTCACTCCATGGTCCCACCCCTTGAGTTTCTACCAACCCTCTCCACAGTAAAGAATAAAAAAAGAGGGGAATTTCAGTATATGTTTATACAGAGCATTAGTGTCCTTACATTTAGTGATATCACATACATGTTCATAAATACTTTCTTTTATTTTTTTCTTGGTTTCATCCATATAAAAGGAGGGGCATTGCTGGCATTTAGCTAGGCACACCACCCCTTTAGTACTACAGTTGAAGTGGCCCTTCGAGGTCACTTTCTAGCCTTGTATCTAGATACTGTCATTCACCAAAACAAAGAGACATTGGGAACATGAATTGCACTTAAGCATGCCAATCCTTAAGGTATTGTTCAGAATCCCCTTGCCTTTCTCCACTAAGTCTTTAAAGCATTTGTCCCTCTTATAAACTTTTGGGTTTAAAGTCTGCTGTTTACTTTTTTACCTAGTTTGGTGTGAATATTTCTTTAATTGTTTTAAATGAATTTATGCACCTGGTATGGTGAATTGTTAATTGTCATTGGTTGATTTCTATCATATGCCTCTTGGGTGTGTTATGTAAACAGGATGCGACTCAGAGATATTTGTTTACTTTTACTTGTTTTTTTTCTAGGGACAAAGGTACTTAACTATGTATATTCGTGCATGGATTAAATTTTATTTTTGGACCAGCTCGTGTGCCTCTGGGGTGAATAGTTTGTATTCCAAGGACAGTAGTTGTGGTCTTCAGAATTTAAATGGACTCCACTCTAGATGCCCACATAGTAATTCAGATGATAGATATTTAAAACATCCAGTTTAGTACATCTTTATAAAACTAAATTGTTGTTTAGCAGCAAACATAAGACATTCATGGCCATTTAATGAATCAGAATGAGTAAAACAGTAACTGTTTCCTTATGGAGTTCTAAGAAACAGTCTATGGTGATGCAGATCTTATATAGCTACGTTAGCAAAAAAAGTCCATAAACGCACTAATTCTACTGATTATTAAAACATCTTTATGTATACAATTAAATTGCTGTTTTATAGCAAGCATAACACCTTTGTGGTTACTCAGCGAATCAAATCACAACTGGAACAGTGCATTTTGTACAGTGTACCAAGAATAATGCAAAGCTTTAATTTAGTATGTTAAAAATTATATCCATTTACATCTTGCTGTAATCTGAAATGGATTGTAATTTTTCTTCATTGAGGAATTTAGGTTTGATTAAAATCCCTAATAAGCATCTGATAGCTGCCGTTTGCTATCTTCTTTTTTATTTTTGTAGAGTGACAGTAACATTCTTGTGGGAAACAAAAAACATTTAATAAAATTGTCTTTAGTTTATGTGCACCTTAAGGATAACTGTAAATGCTGTCTCTTAAATCCTTTCCATAATATCAAACCAAATCCATTTTCGCCCTGACAATTCTGTCAGATCATTCATCATGAATTATGTGCATAACAATTTATTGTACACACATTAGTAGCTCTGACAGTTTGCATCTGTACTGAACTAGAATAAGATAATAGCAACACAAAATACTAAGCTAGTAGAAGTGAAGGGCGTATTGTTTGTGTTCTGCATTTCTTTGATTTGTGATAATGTCAGTACTTTATAATAGATCCTGTTTTACTGGAACGTCTATACCCAGGCCTTCTCTGTGAATGGTTTCTTTCCAAGTATGAGCTAATGTAGTTTACAAAATAGAAATATTTTTGAGGGTGGAATTTAATTATAACAGTTACATTAGCTTTTCTTTATGAATGTACAACTTGGCTGTTGTATTCATTATTTTAACAGTAGAGGATGGAATGCAGTTAATCAAAGTCTTGCATCTTAATCTATGCCTCATAAATTAGTTTGTAGGTAGATGACCATACACTGTTGTAAATATATTCAACTATCTTATAGACAAATACAGGATAGTGAAGTATTATAGTCATAGTACATGTATAATGAATTCAAAGTACTGGCTAAAAGTCACTATATATTTATACAGGATGATTGTGCCCCCTTGTACATCCTGATAGAAAGAAATGTGCCCCAGACTTTTTTAACTACTTCTTTCGGCTTTTCTTGGTTAGGGGTCGCCACAGCGGATCACCTGTCTGCTCATGATTGGCAGTGGAGTTTTACAGTGTCGAGTTGCCAGCTCGGCGCCCAACCTTCCACAGAAGGCGCACACATGCACGCACTCACACCTAGGGCCAATTTAGTGTGTCCAATCCACCTACAGCATGTCTTGTCTTTGGGATGTGGGAGGAAACCGGAGCACCTGGAGGAAACCCACACGGCCACAGGGAGGGCATGCATACTCCGCACAGAAGGCACCCCAGCCAAGGATCGAACTGGAGAACCTCTTGCTGTGAGGCGGCAATGCTAACTGCTGCACCACCATGGCTAATTCAAAGCTACATCACTTTAGAGTAAGAAGAATACTCGGCCTTCCGGCTAAACTATTTCCTTTGCTTTCAAAGTAGTATGTTGCTGGAATAAGTATATTAAGCTTGTTGGAATGTGGGGGTGAAGTCATCGCAATGGAGATGCAGCCCTCTGCAAAAAATACAGCTCTTCTGTTTCATTTCATTAAATTTTTTTTCCATTAGGTTCCTGATTTCTCAGTCTAAGTATGTGCACTCTGCACATCTATTGATTTATGGATGTAAGAAAATTATTGTTGTTGAATGGAAGAATTCAACAAGTAATACTATTAAATTAATACTTGGAAAACATAAATTTTACTTGAAATCCTAAAATCTGATGATGATTTAGTGTATTACTGCTGCTGCTTGTTTCAGGTTACTTAACTTCTTTTTAATTTTTAAACACTTAAAACATGTTTATTTGAATCGCATCAACTCACATAAATTGCTACAAATATTTTGAATCTGAAGTGATAGCTATAAAAGCAACCGTGAGCATATAAATCATGATTCACAGTTCTGAAGCTACCTGTATAATCAGTTATTTTGTATACCCTAGTTGCTAGAGTGGCTTGTCTGTGCAGTTACTTTAGATTAGCACTGAAGGACAGTGTGGTTTGTATGTGTGTGTGTGTAAGTAAAACTCGCAAAAGAAATGGGAGAGTGGGTGGGGGGCAGCAAGTGCTTTCATACTTCTTCCACAAGTGATGCTCTATAATTCTAGACCCCCAGTATTTTGGCATTATATTCTAAGAATATACCAGTCCGGTATTAGAAAATTTAGTCAGCAGTTAATTACCTCAGACATGGTGCTGGAAAAAAAAGTACTCCTGTCTGAAGTCTCAGATTTCTGATTAATGGATTTGTGACAATACATTTAGAAAAACGATGTTTTCTTCAGAACTGTAACCTCTCAGAAGTAAGAATGATACGAATGCAGTATAGAAAGCATCTATGGACAAATGTCATTATTCATTGTGGTTGATGTCAGAATTCTAAGGATCTATGTTAAATCATCGGATGCTTAAAAAAGTGAATGATGATTTATCGAACCTGTGTAAGCAAAAGCTTACAATCTCGAATGATTAGAACAGCGATTTTTTTTTCCAAGGGAAACTAATCGCTGTTCCACAAAAAAAAAAAATTTAAAGCATTACATAAAGTGGGGGGCTGTGCTCCCCACACCCCCTACGTAAATATACCAACTCTGAGATTGCACTAAAGTCGCATTACAGTCAAGAAAACGGCAACGGGAAAGAATTTGCTTCTATGCCGTTTCACTATTTTGCCTTTTCCTGCTTTCAAGTTCAATCAAGACGCATTAGAAAGAATGCATCTTTAATCATTTAATAGGAACCCAAACTCTAGGATTTGGAAATAATGTGCTGCTTGTAATTTTTCCTTGCAGTGATCAAGTCAGAGATGTATGCTGCACAGTAACAGTGATTCATTGACACATTTTGCCAATTTCCTGACTGGTCATTTTTCCAACTTGCTACTTGAGTGTTTGGACATGTTCATTGTGAGAAACTATATTTATTTCTTATTTATTTATTTATTTATTGACATTTGTTAACCGTGTTAGTCCAACTGGGGTATTGTCCCATTTTCAGTGGACACCCGAGGAGAAAAGTTCAGAATACACATTATATGATTACAGAAACAAGAAAAACCGGTATTACAAGCAATAATAGCAAGCAATAGAAATAAACATCTACTGGTGTAGAAATAAACTACTTTTTTTTTTTTGACAAAATTAAATTCTTAGTTGCTGAACAAATGGGGAGAGTCAAGAGTGATAGGATGTAATGAGAGATGAGTGTGGGAGGAGGGGAGAGCTAAGTAGGGTCATAGCAGGGACAGGTTCTGGAATTGAGGAAATGTGTCTTCAGTTCTTTTTTAAATAGTGGAGCATGAGAGAGACAGCGTATATCCAGGGGAAGTTTATTCCAAGCTTGGGCCACAGAGTGCTTGTAGAGTTGCTTACCAACAGACCTGTTAGGGTGGTAGACATCAAGCAATTGCTGATTTGAGGTGCGGAGAGATCGAGAAGGGGTATAGATGGAAACGAGGAGAGATAGGGAAGGACAGAAGGAGGGTTTAAAGAGCATAGAGTGCAGCATGTGAAATTGATAGAGATGAAGTAGTTGTGGGAGTTCCAGCCATTGTAGAGACTTTAAGGCAATACAGTGGTGTGTGTTGTTTGGGCAGTTAGTAATGAATCTGGCTATTTTGTGGTAGGTTTGTTGAAGTTTGTTCAGGGTAGTAGTTTGAATATTTTTGAGAAATGGTGCAGCATAGAGGAGAGAGGGGAGGAGAAGTGCTTGTCCAAGGGTGAGTCTAGCCTCAGGATTGAGGTATTTCCTGTTCCGATATAGGAGACCAAGTTTTTGATTGGATTTCTTTATGCATTGCTGTACATGCTGATTGAATTTTAGTTCATCGTCAATGATAACCCCTAAGAGTTTAGAGTGGGTGTCAGGATGGATGGCTGTATTATTACAAGACTTAATGACAAAGGAAGATCTATGTTGAGCAAGAGAACGGGGGAGGAAGAGCAAGAGTTTGTTTTTTGGGTAGAAGGAAGGGTTAGAGGGAGAGCCTGGGTAAAGGATGCTATTTAGTGTAGACCAGAATTTATGGGGGTTAGATCTATGTTTATGCTGGCCTGAGGTATAAAATGATTTTTTGTCTTTAATTGTCTGTTTTTTGGCAGGATTATGTAGTTGTCTGTATTTGAGAAGATGAGGTGTTTTAGTTTTGATCCAGGCTTTCCAGGCACTGTCTCTTTGTTTCATGATGGTCTTAGTTTCTTTTGAAAGCCAGGAGGAATGATGAGATTTCACTTTGATCATTCTTGAGGGAGCTAGGGAGTCCAGAGTATTTAGGAAAATGCTGTTAAAAGTGTAAACGACATCATTCAGAGGACGTTGTTTAAGGATGGACCAGTCAATGTTTTGGAGTAGTGAGTTAAACTGTGAAGAGTTAAATGAGGATAGTTTCCGACAGTCTCTAAAGAGGTGTGGTTTAGCAGTGTGAGGGTCATATCTTAGGATAGAGGTAGGGAGATGGTCACTAAGGGAGTCTGGTAGGGTTTTGGCCAGGTGGTAATGTTTAGGGGAGTTAGTAAGAATACAGTTTATTGTGGAACTGGAGGTAGAGTTTTTGTGGAAATGAGTGGTGGTAGAAATTAGTTGGTGGAAACCATGAAGGTGAATACTGAGTAAGGGAGAGTCAGTAGAAAGTTTAGACCAGTCTATATTGACATCCCCCAAGGATGAGTGTTTCATAAGGTATATTGAGATAGAACCAGGATAGTATGTTTTTGAGAATGGGTATATTGTTGCCAGGAGGAATATATAGATGGAAGCTATAGCAAGTTTTTTGTGAGGATTTAGAAGGAGGTTAAAAATGAGGAGTTCAGCAGGGTGTAAGCTAGGAATAGGTGTGGGGTAAGGTGAAAGGTTAAGGCTGTTAGAGTAGAGGATGGCGACACCACCTCCTTTCTTTGATGTTTTATCAGAGCAGTAGATGTTGTAGCCGGGGGAAGTATTTCACTGTTTGAGATATGAGGCTTGAGCCATGTTTCTTATAGGGATAGAATGTAATGGGTGTTGTAAGCTATCCAAGAGTGTAGATCAGTAATTTTGTTTGCTAGGCTTTGAATGTTTAGTGAATAAAAGGTTAGGTGTTTGCGAGGTTTTGGGTAATAGGACTGAGGTTGTATATCTGGTTGGTTGTTGGAAGAGGGTTGAGAGCAGGAGGTAGTTAAGGTGGATGAACGGGGGAGAGGGAGGTGCAATGTGAAGAGGGGCCGGGGTTGGGATGGATGTCTCCAGAGGAGATTAAATGTTTATAGAGAAAAGCACCTGATGTAAAAAGTAGATAGTATTTGGAAGGTCTGTATTTAATCTATCGGATGTTTTGAGAATTTGAAGTATGTGTCTCTTGTGCAGAGTTGTGGTAGTAGAGTTAAATAGGTTTGGAGAGATGGAAAAAGAAAGTGAAGTTGGAAAGTTGTAGTGTGAGTATGAGGTAGGGGAAAAAATAATGAATTTGAGAGGTAAGAGTGATAGGAGGTAGTAATAGAGAGCATAGTGAGAAATGTTGCAGATACAAGTAGATGCAGCATGATGAGTAGTTTGGATAAGGAGGGAAGGGGGTAAGTGTAAGAAATAATATAAAATAGGTGAATGTGCTAAGTGTGATTGGGTGTTGGATTGTCGGAGTGGTAATACACAGGAAGTGGATTTGTAGTGGATGACTGGGCAGGAAGGGAAGAATAGGTGATTATGTTAAGTGTGATTGGGTGTTGAATTGTGGGAGTGGTGCTAGACAGGAAGTGGATTTGTAGTGGATGGCTGGGCAGGAAGGGGAGGGATAGTTAAGTATAAAGGAAATTGTACAGGGGGTGGGTGGGAATGGGGGAAGGGTAGGGGAGCGAAGTGAATTTGTAACGGGCAGTTCATCCTGTTGCACCACAGTCCAGATAATGCAAGCTTATGTGATACACAGGTGATGTGATCATCGTGTAACTGACTTATTAAATATTAAAATATTGGGAGTGGGGAGTGACACATGCATGTTACAGATCCAACTCAACTGTTGCCATCCTGTGGACTTTGCTATGGGAATAGAGTTGTTAAAGGGCACCAACTGATAAGCAATCATGCTTGCGAGGGTGTGTGTTAATGTGTAATTAATGCCCACTCAGTGGCGGAGGGGCTCTATACCCCAGAAAAGGCATTAAATACACATTAACACACACGCTGAAGGGCATTATTGTACTTAGAGAATGGGCTGTCTATAAAATTGTTGTGTTTTACTTATTGTTTTAGTACTATATCATTTTTTTATATATTTTTGATGTAAAGTAGTTCTTCTGCCTAATGTTTCAAACTTACAGTAGTATATATTAATGGTGTTGGAGGAAGCATTTTACATCAAAAATATGTAAACAAAATAATATACTACTTAAAAACAATAAGTAAAACCGTTTTACAGATAAGCCATGCTTTCTCTGTCTGTCTCTCATAAAAAAAGTCTCTTCTGCTTTTACACACACATACATATACACACAGTCTCCTCTGGTTTCATACTTGCATTCACTCTCACAAGCTTAACTCTTAACCTCGTAGCGCAAAAAATCTGGACAAAGCCAAAAGTAATGGGGGGACAAAGCCGCAAAAATAGATAGATTTTAAATATTGCTCTTATAAATTTAGAAGGTTGCTAGAATAAAAGGTCTAGCATTACAGTACATTTTCTGAAAGATATAAAGCCTGCAACTAAAATGCCTGTCATTATTTAGTGAATTCACTCCTCACCAATTTGTCACAAAACTTGAGAAAAACACAAATTTTATGAGGAGCAGACAAAAAAAAAAAAAAGGCAAAAAGCTAGACATTCTGTGAAAATTTGGACAGTTGAGAGCTATGTACACAAGACCCTTCTCTCTCACTCTTTCTCGATCTCACACACACAATCTCCTCTTTTTTCATACACACATTCACTCACACAAGATCACTAATGTTTTTTTCTTGATAACACACACACAGTCTCCTCTGCTTCCATGCCCGCGTTCACTCACACTAGATCACTCTCGCTTGATATATCTCATACACAGTCTCTTTTGCTTTCATAAGTGTATTTGCTCACACAGACAGAAACATAAAACACACTCATACACACACACTTTTTTCTGCTTATTTTTTACACTTGCTAAACAGCAAAAGCACTACTTAGCGAGTGTAAAGTAATGGTGGCCATTTTTTGCATTCTGAACTCCACAGCATCTTGATATTTTATGGACTCCTTTTTAAGCTGGCATTACTTGTAAATTAATAGCCTGATGGAGAATATTCATTCTCCATTCAGGGTGCTGATTAGAGTTTGCCCATTCTCTAAGTATTATTACTATTATTGTTTACATCATTAAGAGACTGTGGAGGGTTTGGACTGCTGCTTACTTACTAGAACCCAGACATTTCTATTGAGGCTTTTCTTTGCTATGCACTTACCCACATTGAAATCCTACAAAAAGCCTTACATATTAATAAGGTGTTAATGGCATTAAAGCTCAGATGCAAAAAATGAAGTATTCAGTTAGTTATAATAGTAAATTGTGTTGGGCCTTACATTATTGATTTTTCTAGGTAAGTTTACTTTATCATTGGTCTAGTTAAAGCCCACTGCTTTCCTGTTTAAGGTTGAGAAAGTGAGGGCATAGAGACAATTAACTTATTAGGCATCTGAGTTCATTGTCAGTCTCTTAATGAGGGGAAGTGATGAAGAATATGATGATTTGCACAAAAACAGAGCACAGTTTCACCTTTAAATATTTTTTATCACTTAAAAGTTCAGACCACTGTTTCACATTTTACCATATTGTTCTTTCACCTTGTAAAATCAGAAAGTGGATGATGACTACAAAACACTGGTCTGTGCCTGGTGTCATAAATGTCTTAACTGGAAAAAACTGTGTGCTCTGCTTTTTTTTTTTTTTTCCTTTTACAATGGTTTCTTGATATAAATAATGTATGTCTTTATAATACAAAGAGTGTTTCCTGGAAAAGTTAATACAAAATTCATAACACATTATAAGATGGTTGTGTCAAAATATTAAAGGCTATTGAATAGAAATTGTCTTCTGTGCACTTAGTAAGGAAAGAAATGTCCTTCAACTGGCAAATAGAAATTGCTCTCAGCTTAAAGACAGTAAATTCAGAGGTAAAATTAGGCAGTTTTATGCTTGATATTTGTACAGCTGTAGAAAATTCAACATCTTTAGACCCAGTCAATATTATGTTGATAGCAATATACAATTTCAGACAGTCTGTGACTACAAATGATTTCTGCTCACAAAGGTGAATAAAGGACACATGAAGAAATGAAGATATGAATTCTGAGTGCTTAAATTTTGTAACCTGACCATATATGCATTAGCAGATCGCAGCTCTTTCAACAATGGCAAAAGTTTAAAAATGTTACATACCAAAATTAATAAAGTATTTCACAATGTTGCAGAATGTATCCCTGAGCAGTAGTCCTGCACCTGTACTGACCTTCTGTCCTCTTAAATATAGTTAGATGAGGCTACCCATGGTTCATTGCACTGAATAATTGATCCTGCCTTCTATGTTTGGTGCATGAAACAACCATTCTTTTGTGTTTGGACTAGAATTCATAAACACATACTTTTTACCTGCACAGAGCTAATATTCAAAAAGGCCACTGTGCTAAGTGTTAAAGTGCCAGTTAGAGGTATAATAGTCAGGGAATACACATGCATTATAAGGAGGAATACATAAGTAAACAGAGGAGCAGTGATAATGGAATGGGCAGTGCCATGCTACCAGTATGGTAGGAGTAGAGGTACATTACTGTGCAAAGCTAATGTGACAGAAATTACAGCCAAGACAGACTAGTGCAGCTGAGTCAGTGCATGCTCACACATACAATGCAGTGGTGTAGGTAGCCACCCGAAGAAGGGCAGAATAGCAGCTGACAGAGCAATGTGAGTGTACATAGCACACTGCCAACCTTATTCAGCATATAAGTGGGGACCAAATGGGGTAGATGGGAAAGTAAGAAAGGAGAGACTATAGCAAGTACAGGTAAACAGAGAAAGGTATGGATAATACATGGATGGTGAGGTGAAGGAAGGATAGTTTGATGGAGATGTAGCACATTTTGGAAGTACCACAAAAGAAGGTTAGGTGGTGAAGGTATAGGAGGGATTGCTATGGCTGTGACTGAGAAGAGAAAGTTGCTCGTGCAGACAGGCAAACAAGTAACCAGAGCTGTAGCCAGGTCACTTAGCACCCTGGGCAGAGGCTCCATTTTGCGCTACCCAGTTTGAAGTTGGGGAGAGCTGAGAACCCCAAAAAGGTCTTCAGACCAAGCAAAGCACTACTTTGTTCTTACATAATGGATCTTTATCAGCACTTTTGCTAAAATGTAGCAAAGAGCTGTAATAGGTCCTTGCTACAGTTAACTGACTGTCAAAAACAAAAAAAGTCTTCAGGCTAGGCAAAGAGCTATTATATAACTACATAAAAGATCTTTTGGTTTATTGTATAAAATACCTTTGCTAAACTAACTTTGTGTAACACACAAACACTGACTGAATGTTATTTAAGCAGCCACCTTAAATGCTCCTTAACTGATTGCCAATACTGCTTCCTGGGACTGATGGGCCACCTGTTCTACAGTACCAATTAGGCCCCCAAGAGCTCACACTTTGGGTAGTCACCTCTTTACTCTCCCTTGCTACAGCTTTACAAGGATTGCAGACACAGATGGGGCAGTGGATGGGCGCACACATACAAAGGATAGATAGCTGGTGATGAGGAGGGTTGGATAGTGAACGAAGAATGGAAAATGACACAAAAGGGAGGGAACCCACTGTTAAGGGGATAAGGTGAACTCTAGCCATGTTTGCATGCAAAGCTGGCCCAGAGGGCAACAAACCTGGTCTTATTTACCTGGGTAGCCAGTATATGGGATGGTTGCTTTCTTGGAAGTCAACTGGGCAGTGCCTGCCATATATGCAACTCCCGCAGTTGAACCAGAAGGCACTCAACATTGCAAAGACATGCATCCATTTGCTGGTTTACCTCAGCAGTGACGAGCCTCATCAGCTGACCCCAGAGACCACTGGATACTTTTTCAGTCTGCCTTCAGCAGAGGAGTCTTCAACCCCCACCCTGAGAGGAAGACATTAAAGTTGCTAGTGATGCCTACAGGTCACCTTCAGCAGGCGGACCATCATTGCTGTGATGAGTGGTAGAATTGGCTGATACAGTGAACCAGTACCAGAAGCATTGCCTAGCAGAGACCAAGGTGAACACTCCTGCTCCTATTCCACAACAGGATCTGCACAAGAATGTTACAGTGGAAAGAAATTATCAAAGACATACCACAGACATAGTTAAAGTTGTATAGTGGACTGATAGAGAATATGTACAAAATCCACTGCTGGGAGAGAGGTACTCCTGGGTTCTGTAGCACTCACTTATGTTCAGCCAATTCTCCCCTGCAGCTGCGAAACAAAGCATGAACTGTTAAGCATATATATACAGCACTGTATTTCGTAAAGGACAATTGTGGCATCCAAACATTAGATGCTTACAGTGTATCTCTAGACCACTGTTCTGAACCTCTCTGCCTGTCATTGTCAGAGAAGGTCTGGGCAGCCACCGTAACAATGATGGCACTGATCCTCAGTAGGAGTGATGACAGTGGCCTCACTAAACACCTGGCCAAATTCATACCAGGCACCCATCTTCTTCAAACATTAACCATACTGCCCCACCGGCCACTCCTTTAAGTTTCTGTGCAGGCAAAACAGGAAAATCCTGCTCTTCCTGACACATTGTGCAGGAGCCCTGCTTTGCCCTCTTGTTGTGGCAGCCTTGTCCATTTGGTAGAGTGACACAAGGAGCAGCCCTTATGGACTGATGCACATTTGTGAATCACATGCTATGCAATGTAATGTAGCAATGCCATGCAGCAGCACATGACATAAGTTTTAGCATACTGGTCACATGCTTCATCCTTACCATGATGAGTAGCGTACACAGACATGTATGGGTAGTGTATCATTAACAGACAGCGGCACACTGCCTGTTGTTAGCATGCGATAATGTATTGACAGTATTTTGTACATCTCTTACAAATACACAGAGATATAGAGGAATTTGAGCACAGCCTTTGTAATCCTGGAACTTCAGAGAGTTAAAGGAAAAATACTAGGTGGTGAAGTACATCAGTAACAACAATGAAAATTCCTGTGCTGGATATTGATGAGGGTAAGGCAGATATTTATTTGGGACCCCATGATAGTGTCATCTGCTTATGGGGGAGGGGGTTCTTCTTTAGGTCATGGGTCTGCTTGTGTGTATAGGTGGGTGGTAATTGTCCAGTTTATGGGTGGCAGTTCTGCTCAAGCTCAATAGGATGCCCCATTTGAGTGCAGGCGCACAGTCCTGTAGTTCTACCACTTCCTTGCCATGAGCCAGGTTGATCTCCAACACTGCAAATCAGCACAATGGCATCAGCACTTGTCATTTTTATCATGTTTGTAGGTGGGTAGTAATTGTCCCGTTTATGGGTGGCAGTTCTCCTCAAGTTCAGTAGGATGTCCTATTTGAGTGCAGGCACACAGACCTGTAGTTCTATCCCTTCCTTGCCATTAACCATGTTGATCCCCAACACTGCAAATCAGCACAATGGCAGCAGCACTTGTCTTTTTTTTTTTTTTTTGCAGCATGCCCTCCCGCCCGAATGACTCCACAACTTCCAAGCATATGTTTTGTTTGTTCTTTTACATCAACAATCATATATTTATATAAAGGAGAACAAGCCATAATGACATATTTTCAGTTGCAAACTTTATACATTACTTATAAACTAGCCAGTCATCATCAGTCAAAATTACAAAGCTCATTCAATTCCTTTCTTCCCTTAAACATAATTTGTCCTCCAAAACATTATTCTGCATGTATTGTTCCCACAGTTCCCATTTTATTCTGTGGAATTTGCCCCTCCCTTTTTCTGAGTTGTTTTATCTCTGTTACTATATTCACTACTTCTAGTACAATTGGTTTATGATTGCTATTTTCTAATAATTGGTTGTTTTGGCAACCATGAGAATTAGTCAGGAAGGCCTTACGTTGTCTAGGCAATTTCTATGCTGTCATAGCTCAAAAAAACATTTCCTTAGTAACAGAGTAGTCTGCAGGGAATTTTTAGTCTGCCAACTCATTAGACTCTCACAAAATAAGTTCTAAATTACCTCTTTCTTCCCCATCACACATCCAGCAATTGCAGTCTATATGAAGAAAAATTATTTGGAGTAGGCTTTGGGTATAAAAATACCTCTGCAAACATCTCAAGAAAAGATCCTAAATCTTCTAGAATTCATTTGTATATTTGGGAGCCATACATATATCCCCCCATTGTTTCTTTGTGAATTGTTTATCAAATCTCTCTTACCAGTCCTTTCCAACGACCTCTTTGTGATTCCTATAGTTTATTTATTGATATTTGATTGCAGGGAAGGTCTGACTGGGTGGAAGCCCATTTTCAGCAGAGGCCCAAGGAGGAAAGCTCCAATTTTTTACAAAACATTTTAATAACAGTAATTGTACAGTCTTTAAAAATAAAACAAAAATATCTGTGATTTAAGTAATTATAACAAATTAGACATGATATAAAAATATTGGTTAAGAATCAATCCAAGTTATATGGCAATCATTTAATATTTAAAGGAATTCTAGACATTTTGTAGGGAAATTAAAGGTAAGTTAGTGTGATACAAATGGGAATTGCAATATGAAGTTAGGGAAAAACAGGTTTATGGTAAAGAGATAAAGTTAGGAAAGAGAATTTTATAGAAGTGAGAAAGTAAGTGAAGAAGAGTAAGGAAGTACCAGGAATTTACAAGTTGGTCCTTCACATTTGGAATATAGTTTATCTTGGTTTTGAGCAAGAACAGAGCCAGATTTTAGCTAGGAAGTCTTTCAGAGTGGTTTTGAAAGATAGGAGGGAGGGTATTGCCCTGATGGATACAGGTAAGGAGTTCCAGATCTTAGCATCTTTGTGTGAGTAAAGACAAAGCCTAGCAGATTTGATAGGTTTGTAGACTGGCAAGAGTTTTTGGTCACTGGATCACAATGACCGACTGAGAACATAGTTGTGTAGAATACTTTTTAGTACTGGACAGGCAGAGGGAAACTGGATAATTTTATAGGTGGTAAGAAGCTGTGCATATCTTATTTGATAAGGCAGTTCTAACCAATTTAGGCTTTTTAGTGATGTACAGTGGTGGGTTCTGAAAGGGATATTTGCTGCATTGGTTATCATGCATTATTTTATGTACCCTACTAATCATCCCTTTTTTAACAGCAGCTTCTTTTCCAGATTCTGCTAAAAACTCTACCAGTGCTGGTCTTTCACTTAGAATCTACTTATTTATTTTTCTTAGCCTATGCTGTAGAACAAATCCTTGATATAGAGAAGGCAATCTCTAGCCTGCAGTCCAAAAGTCTTCTTGGCCTCTTCATATTCATTTCCCTTTCTCCCTCTCCAATGATATTCTCCCAGTACTTTGGTTCCTTGGCCAGTTTTCTTCAAAAAATTCCAGCCCCCTCTTGCCTATTCTCTGTATCCTTAATTGCAGACATACCTGTTGGCAGAATCCCCTTTCTCCATCCCCGTGTTGACTTAGTTCTTAGTACACTTTCTGCTACTTTATGAATATAATATTTTGTATGACTGTTGTCATTCTTAAGGGTCTGCATCCAAAATCCCATTCTTTCCTTATTTCTTGAATTATCCCCCCCCCCCAGCTTCATCATCTCTTTCCACTTTGAATTGTAGCTTTCTGCTAGTGTTATGTACAAGAGCCTTAAAGGAAAACTCCACCTTAAAACTCAAAAAACATATTTTTTCATTGTATCTTTATTTTTGCGCTATTTTAATGCCTCAAAATTACTCCAGGTGCTTTTACAATTTTAATGCGTTTCTCTCAAAATGGTGGATGATGGGGCCTGCCCTGGTAATGTGATCTTATTTTCTTGTTTTCCTTCCTTCTTCCCAGAATACATTTCTAGTCCTCTTTATATGACTCATGCCAGACATAAGGAAGTGGTGCTGTTTTCTCATGCCATTAAAATATAATGGCAGGACTGTGAAACACTGTCATCTAAATACAACTTCTGTAAAATAGTTGCTTCTCTGTTTATCTGACTGAGCCTCATTTATCTCTCTGACAGAGCTTGTTCTATGCTATAAATAGCTGTTTGTTTTTGTAAGAGGAGTCTTTTGTAGTCCTAGCAAACTTGATAAACCCTCCCCCATATTCTCATGCCAAAGTGTGAAAACTGTCACTGCAGTAAATGATTCCTTGCTGTACATTTACAAGTGACAAGTAGTAGGACTCTAAACTTAGTCTGTCTGCTACTTCCCAATGCCTTTAGTGTGAGGATTTCTCTCTCTCATGAATAATGCATAGGTTCATAGATTAGTACTAGGCTAACTGCCCTTGCGAGCCATTTTAAGTCTAGCCAATTATCCTTTGTGAGACTCGATCCCTGTACCTTGTGTTTGTAAGGCAAACACCTTAACCATTAGGCCACCCTCCCAACAGGCTTAAAATGTGCTTTACTAATTCCTCAGTTATTTCTGTCATGTTCCCCCTCCTTTTTTTCTAATTCATATTTATTTATATTTTGGTAACCAGGAAAGTAAACTGGTTCCAGGATCCTTTCAGCCGCAACGTAAGCTACACTGGCAAAGATAATAACAGTTATTAAATGCACTTATCAATACAAATAAAAAGGCGATATTGAAATGTATTAACCCACCAGTTAGTTCACGCAGGAATGGGCGTGGCCACAGTGATTTACATGCCGGAGGGTGGCGATTAAGAATGGTAATTTGCCATGATTGACACTGAATGCATACTGGTTAAGAGATTTATAGAATTATAGAACCATTATGGATGTTCATTTCACTTGAATATGTCAGTAGATGATCATAATATAAAACAGATTATTATGGGAAACTGGAATAATATGACAGGTAATATTGATATGAATTCCAGAATCCAATCTATGGTATAAAACAGGATGCACCTTGAAGGATCTTTTCATTATAACTAGTAAATCTTCTGGGGCCTTTTCGTGTGGTCATCATAACTGGTATAAATTTATTAATGTGGGCTCTTATTTATTTTTTGAAACATCTTAAACCCATTTATTGTATGGCACACTAACTGCAGTTCATTTGTTATTAGCTATGTCTGTGTGGGATGTGACTGTTTTTACATTGTACAACTACCAAGATTAATCCACAGTTATGCAATAAATACAAATGATCCTAATAACATCCTTTCTCTAAACATTGTTCAGTTTGTAGGGGAAAGAAAAGGACATTTTCATTTGTTTTACATTAGATCAGGAAACCTGTGATTATAGAGGAGGTGATTACAAAAATAGGTTAGAAATGCAAAAGGTCAGATGACAAATATTTATAGGCATTTGTATCCCCAGGTTCGAATGAAGTTACTATTAAATGCTTTTTAGAAGATAAATTATTTTTAGACTACCCATAAAGCAGGATAGTACTAGCAGTAGGATGAATGGGAATTCCAGCATGTGACAAACTGTGAACCACTTTGTAAAAAAGAAGTCACTGATAACACACAGAGAAAAAGAAGTTATGTACCTACCATAACGTTCCATGTTAGTTGTCTTCATCTCGCTTTCTTTCTTGCTGGTTGGGATTGGAGCTGATCCTCTGCTCTGACTCGGCCATCTTGTATAGCTCGAGAGCTGTTTACTGGCTTGAGGCTACCCCTTATCCCATGGTGCCTAGCGATAGCTACCCAGATCTCATTTGAAATAGCTAACTCCAGACATAGCCAGAGAATAAACCTGTCCAAAACAAATAGGTTGAGTATACCAGTTATACTCTCTAAGTCAGTAGAGGAAACAAACCAGAACTCGGTCCAATAGGACAGGGGGACTGAGGGTGGGATGCAAGAAAGAAGGCAAGATGAAGACAACTAACATGGAACATTATGGTAGGTACATAACTTCTTTATGTTAAGTTGTCTATCTCGCCTTCGTTCTTGCTGGTTGGAACAGCATCCCTTGTGCCTACAATCCTGGGCGGCTTATTGGAACAGACTCTTCAGAACGGTGGAACCAAAGTCAGCTCTGGTACTGGAGACCATATCTAGCTTGTAATGAGAAATAAAGGTATGAGGATTTGCCCACATAGCAGCCGCACAAATAGAATCCATGGGCAACCTAGATTGGAAGGCTACAGAGGTGGTCAAGGTCCTAGAAGAATGACCTTTTGGTTTGATAGGCAACTCTTTGTTCCTTAATTGATAGATGAAAGTAATAGTGTGAGACAACCACCTGGATAAGGTCACCTTGGAAACTGGGAGACCTTGTTTGCCTAGAGCATAGGAAAGGAATAGTTGGTCCGACTTACTTATTTCCTTAGTCCTATGCAGGTAAAAACGTAATTGTCTATGAACGTCCGATTCATGTAATTTGTACTCTGCCTTGTTGGTGTGGTTAGGGAAAAACACAGGAAGGTCTATAGATTGGTTTAAATTATTTTCTGAGCAGACTTTTGGAAGAAATTAAGGATTAGTCCTCAGAGCAACCCTGTCCTTATGAAAAACCAAGTATGGAGGACGAACACACAATGCCTGAAGTTCAGAGAAGCATCTGGCTGAAGTAATAGCTACCAGAAAGAGTGTCTTCCAAGACAGAAGCTTAATAGAGCAGGACGCTGCTGGTTCAAAGGGGGGCAGAGTTAAGGAAGTTAGTACTAAATTAAGGTCACAAGGAGGAGGGGGATCTCTCACTGGAGGCCTAAGGAGAGTGGTCCCTCTCAAGAAAGCTTTACAGAGCTTATGAGACAAAATGTTTGAATTTGACAAACCAACATGAAAGTTAGAAATGGCCGCTAATTGAATGCTGATTGTAGCTGAAAAGGACCCGGAATGAAAAAGTTGTGCTAGGAATTCCAGAATTTCGTGGACTGGGGATGAAAAGGGATCTACGTTCCTAGCCTTTGCCCAACAAGAAAAACGTTTTCATTTACTAGCGTAAGTTTTTCTGGTTGTGGACTTGTGAGAAGAGACAATCTCATGTACAGCCAGGGAAATGCCGGGAAGCCTGGCTAAGGTTGGAAGTGGAACAACCAAGCTGTGAGCTGGAGTGTTTGGAGGGATTGATGCAACCTGCCTGATTGATGAATCATCAGATCTGGAAACGGGTCCAGAGTTCAGGGCTGATCAAGAAGGTAGTGGTGCAGGAATGGGAACCATATCTGTCTAGGCCAGGAGGGGCCAATGAGGATCATTTTGCAACCCAACGATATTGCTTTCTGTATTAGTTTCTGTATCAGGTGAAACGGAGGAAAGGCATAAAGAAGTCCCTGAGGCCAATTGTGGACTAGACCGTCTCTGGGTGTGACCTGGAAGTGGAAGAAGGGAGAAGTAGTTGCTGCATTTGCTGTTGAATGGGGTGGGAAAAAGATCGCAGCAAGGCTGTCCCCATTTGCGGAAGATAAGATCTGCAACTTCCTAATTCAGAGACCACTCGTGAGGCATGAGGATAGCTCTGCTGAACCTGTCCACTACGACGTTGGACCTCCCTGGGATGTGCGTTACAATCAGAAAATGTTTGGAGGAAATCGCCCACTGCCACAGTCTGAGTGCTTCTTGACACAGGGGGTAGGACCTGGTTCCACCCTGCTTGTTGATGTACCACACCACTGACATGTTATCTGTTTGAATTGCAGTGGTCCCAAAAGGAAGAGAGTCCTGGTGGGCTTGCAACACTAGGAGCACGGCTCTCATTTCTAGTACGTTCATGTGCAGATGGTACTCGTGAGGATGCCAAGTACCTTGGACTGTCCTGCGCTGATAATGCACCCCCCCACCCTATCAGGGAGGCATCTGTGGTCATTGTGGCTACCGGAGGGGGCTAAATGAAGGGTCTGCCCTGAGTCACTAGTTGGGAGACCATCCACCAGGAGAGGTGCTTTTTGCATGCTTCTGTAATCATAATCATGAAAGACCACTGTGTGAACAGAAGCCACTGAAGGAGCCTCATGTGAAAGCAGGATAAGAAGAATGGCTGCTGCCATGGAACCCAGAGTTTGAAGGACGAACCTGACCTGGATTCTGTTGCTCTGCATTAGAATTTGTACTTGTTGATGAATTGTAGACACCCTTTCTAGCGGTAGCCTTGCGGACATGTTTCTTGTGTCCAAGTCTGCTCCTATGTAGGTGATAGATTGACAGGGCACAATATTGTAATGCCTAGCTGGGAGCAGATTGTGATTGTGTAGTCCCTGGCTTGTAGAACTTGATGCCTGGTAGTAGTAGTGAGGAGCCAGTTGTCTAGATATGGAAACACCTGGAATCCTTGACGTCTCAGGTGAGCCGTGACCACTGCCATACATTTGGTGAACACCCTGGGGGCTGTGGTGAGACCAAAGGGCAGAGCTATGAACTGGTAATGACTGGCTCTCACCCGGAAGCGAAGACATCTCCTGGAGCGCCTGTCCATCTTGATGTTGTAGTACGCGTCCTGAAGATCTATCGAGCACATCCAATTGTCCTGACCCAGAAAGGGTAGAATGAACTGTAGTGGGACCATCCGAAACTTTGTTCTTTGTACAGACCTGTTTAGTCTGCTGAGATCCAGAATCGGTCTCCAGTCCCCGGTGTTTTTTGGTACCAAAAAGAACCTTGAATAAGTTACAGATCCGTGCTGTTCTGTCGGGACTTCCTGGATGACACTTTTTTTCCTCTAGCAGTTTTGAAACTTTTATTACTGCTTGGTCCTTCAGATTGGGTGGAACGTCTGGAAGGGATTTCCTTAACGGTAAGGGGGGTTGACAGAAGGGAATTTTGTAACCTCCGGATATAATGGACCATACCCATCTGTCTTGTGTTAAATTTTGCCAGGCTTTTGGGTACAGTGAAAGTCTTCCCCCGACTGCCTCCAGAGGTGAGCAGCCGGGCAACCCTTCAGGGATGCTGAAAGGGCTTATCAGAGAAGGATTCTCTGTTGTCCTGGTTCTGCGGACCCCCTCTGCCACTAGGGCAGCATCTGTTGTTGTTGTTTCCCCCTCTGCCCCTGGAGGAAAATTGCTGTGTGTGTCAGGCAAGGCTCCCTGGAATTTTCGGAACCACATTTTGTCACTCTTCTGACCTTTAAGGTACGGTCTAGAAGGAGTGGAAAAACGGACTCCCACGGCAGACAGAGTCTTGCCTTCTTGCTCACACCTAGTCAAAGTGTCTTTCACCTGTGGTCCAAAGAGAAAGGAACCATCAAAGGGGGTGTTGGTGAATGATGCTCGAAAGGGTTCCGCAAAATTACACAGCCGCATCCATGCATGCCTCCTAAGGGCCACACCCATACCTGCAGCTCTACTCGCACCATTGGCTGCGTAGGAAATGAGCCTCATGGAGGAGTTAACTACAGAATTAAGCGTCGCCAGCTGGGAAGCTACTTTAGCTTGAGCCCCCTCAGCTGATGGATCTTGAAGGGTATCTCCAAGCTCTTTAAGGAGATCCCTCTGAAGCCGGGTAAAATGACATAAGTAGTTCAGTGACCTCATAGAAAAGGTCGCTGAAGCGAACATTCGCTTCCCATATCTGTCCATAGTCCTAGACTCCTTGTTAGGAGGATGGACAGACAGAGGTCTCTGGTAACTCTTTTTTTGGTGGCTGCTGCTACCACCATGGCATCAACAGGAACACCTTTGGTAAGGAACTGCTTATCCTGGGGTGCTGTGATGAAATTGCCAGGTCTCTTAGGAGTTGGTTCCACTGTATCCGGAGCTGACCAAGCCTTTCGAGCCACCACGGACATAAGTGGATCGAAAGGTGGAGAAACCCAGGAGGTGGAAGGTCGGGAACCGAACGCATCCAGAAATACAGACTCATCCTCGGTAGGGGCTAGGGGATTCCAGTTCCCTCTCTGCTTAAGCATTTTTAGGATGTCTGAGAAGGAAACCTCTTCAGAGGGGGATCTTGGGGACCCTTCTGAATCATCTAAGTCTGTATCAGAAGTGACAGACTCAGGGGGAGTCTGTGTACTTCCTCTTGCACTTCTACTTATGAGGGGGCTCCTCTGAATGATCAGGGGAGGCCTCGGAAGAAGAGGAAAAACCCAATGGGGTGCCTTGGAGCGCTGGATCCCTACACTTGGGGTCTGGAGGAGGAGCAAAGGTTGGCACTGGCACTACAGGGGACGGAGCCGGTGGGGCCGGTAGTGGAGCTGACTCGGTGGCCAGCACACTTCTCATGACATTGAAGGCATCCCTGCCACGATGCAGAGAAAGCTCCAGTTCTGAGGAAATCGGAATCTTTCTCCGCACTGAGGGAGACTTCTCCGAGGCTGATGTAGGAGCCGAGCTCACCTGCGCCAAAGCTCCGAGAGGGAGAACGGGGTCAGACAAGGGTCCGATGCCACTCACTCCCTCGGAGCTGACGAGGGAACCCCGGCGCCCAGACCCCTCGATGAACAGCACCACCGAAGGGATCGGAACCGATGTCAGAACTGAAGGAGATAGAGTTATCAGAGCCGACTGTTCCACTACACGAACTCCAGCTCCGAACTCATTGGAGTTGGAGGAGGAACATTGAGAGAAGTGGACGGAGCCGACACCTGTTGAGGGCTGGACAACATCTTGGCAAGTGCCTGCGACTTTAGCAACCTACTGGCCACTCTCCCCACATCGTGATCCGACAGCCTAGAGGATCGGTGACTGCGCTCGCTCTGAGTTAACCGAGACTGAGGAGCCGAATATACCTATTCCAGTGAAGGGGACCTCAGCCTCTTGTGGCTCCGAAGTTTCTGATGGAGCCGACAGGGAGATAGTCTTATAGGTGCTAGCCGGAACTGAAGTAGAAGGCAGAGTCTGAACTGAGGACGGCACCAAACTTGGAGCCGACGGCTTGGTAGATTTAGAGGATTTCACAGGCTGAGAGCTCTTGGCCGGTGAATCCTGGGGTTTTAAAAGACCCCTAAAGCTTATTCTTACACTCCTGCAGGACTCTTGGACTAAAGGCATGGCAGATGGAACAAGAGTCCTGCAGGTGCACAGCGCCTAAACAGATGCAAGAAGTGTGCCCATCTGTCAGAGACATTTTCTGACAGCATGAGTCACACTTCTTGAATCCAGACACTTTGTTGTTTCCTTCTTTCAGGATGTCAAAGGAATCCAAATACAGCAACAGCTACCAAAAGCAAAATACAGTCTACACAAAAAACACACTGTACAACAAGACTATAGCTAAAGGATTTTTTTTTTTAGGAAAGCCTCTAACTTAAATGACTAGCCTATGAAAGAAAGGTAGAAGGAAAGCCTCTAACCTAAATGGCTAACCTGACAAGAAGAGTATGGGGGGGGAGGGGTGGGTGAGAACTCTCTAAGTTAAATGAGTTCTCAAGGAAAAGAAGGGATACTACAACTAAACACTAGCTATCACAAAAAACAAGCCTAATCGTTAACAATAAAACACTGGAAATAAAGAAATCTAGAGTAATAAAGTTATACAAAAAACTTTATACGAGCCTGAGCCAGAAAAACGACACCTCGCAGCTGAAGCGGCAAACGAGATCTGGGTAGCTATTGCTAGGCATCATGGGATAAGGGGTAGCATAGAGCCGGTAAACCGCTCTCGAGCTATAGAAGATGGCCGAGTCAGAGCCAAGGATTGGCTCCGATCCCAACCAGCAAGAACGAAGGTGAGATAGACAACTTAACAGCAACTATTAACCATTCTTCGAAAGAAAGGTACTTCTGTAATTGTTCTCTGGTGATTTTGTGCATTTTACCTTTGGACATTTCTGCTGATGAACTTCGATAAATAAAGTATTCAGTAAATTCAAACTTAAGTTGTGTTACTCCTATATCTACCTAGAGAAAATGACTTGGCAGCTTTCAATCAAAAGATGGGTGGTGTACTGACATCGCTATCACAGGCGGAGTTTGGGTGGGGCTTGCTACTGCGCATCGGGTGGGTTAATACACTTCAATGTCTCCAATAAAAAAATACTGACAGACTTTGACCCAGACTGCATGTGGAACATATAGCCAATGTGTGACTAAATAAATCATTGAGCAAAATTTACTAGAATGTATACATTAATAATGCTTAACTATATTATGTTTATTATAAATTCATTGTATGCACACACATTACGTGCGCGCGCACACACACACACACACACACACACACACACACACACACACACACACACACACACACACACACAGTGTGTATGTGCATATTCATGTGTTTCTGTATATGTATCTAAAGGACGTGTGTAGGACGTGTAGAAAAGCATGTGTGTATGTGTATGCATCTAAACACAGTTAAATACTTCTGATTTCCTTTTCTTAGTGTTATTAATGCAAGGACACGTAGTAAATGTATGTTAAAGTAAATTAAGCTGTATATTATGGTTGCTGTCTGACAATGCAAGGACTGACTCAAAGTCAGTGGGAATCACTTACAATGGATCTGCATGTACCAGATATGCATCCCCCTCTTGAAGGATGTCACACAAAGCATAAAATACCTTTTTTATGAACAATATCAGTGGACCTAGTTGATAGGGTTGCCACTTGACTCTCTGTCTGCAGTTCTGACCTGTGTGTGTGGGTGGGTTGAAAATGGTAAATGCATTTATACTTTACAAGAAAAAATATTTACTGACTTTTCTCTAAATGTCACAGATATCTTTGCAACTACTCGCAAGTTATCTTAGCACAAACTATTATAAATAACATTTAAAGCTTAGAATTTCAATACTGTGTTGCTGCTTATGTAAATTTGTCAGAAGAGTTGACCATTTCTTTTAAAACTCTGATCTAATTGCTTTGTTTTGCTATGAAAGGGGAGTGTTAAACAATAAAAACAGTGGAAACAATTCCACAGCTTTCTGTCTTTTTTATATCAGCTGCTGTGTTCCTGACAGCAGGATTAATTGCCCATCTAAGACCGACAGCAGTACCTGACAGGGTAAACTACAGATTTAACTGTGTCTATGATATGTCATGCAGGTGGAGACCAACTTCTCTGCAAAGTATGTGAGAAGTTGAGTTTAAAAAAAAAAGTAGGTGGACTTTGCCTTCCTTTGACTCCAATGCAAGGAAATAAAAGTTTTGAAAACTACAAGCAGATTTCTGGTACATACATAATACTGGAACCATATTGTAGGGAGAAAAGAAAATCCAACGATTGAGTTAAACTGTATGAGAGGGTCGAGTGTTCCTTTAGCTGTGTAGCTCTAAAATATGCATTCATATCAGGTAATCATAAACCTCCTTGTTCTGTTGAGAGGATCAACTTATCCTCCTTGGCTCTAATCTTCCTCTCCCAAATAAAATCCTTTGTCTCTATTTATTACTGTGCATGACATTTCCCTGGCTGATGAAAATATGCCTGACCTGTGTATAAAACTAAAGGGACTAAAACCATTTTATTGCATACATCTTACTATCCATATCCATAGGCAGGAGCTTCCAGTTTCTCAGTTTTTGTATTTTTTTTTATGTCTGTTTCCACATATCCTTAGCTGCCATAATAGAATCTGTTTTAATCCATGCTCCTAATTACTTCATTTTATCATGATCCCATAAATGTGGGTACAGCTGAACCAATTTATGTCTGGGTACATAGTTTACAGCTATTGCCTTTGTTTTATCTTCATTAGTTTTATACCATGAAAAAACTTGAAACTGTCTCAGAAGATTCCATAACACTGAAATGTCTTTCTGTTTTTATCAAGTATAAAAAAATGTAATCTGCAAATAAAGTCAACTTTTATTAACTACTATGCCAGTTATAGCCTTGAAATTTTAAGTACCTTATTTTGCTAATGGTTCTAAATATAATGTAAATAACAAAGGGGGGCAAATAATTAGAGAAGAAAATGTAACGGAATGTGAAGATGCGAAGAAGACATTTGGATTGCAGGCTAATGACTGCCTTCCATGTGAGGGTTTGATATTGGAGTATAGACAAAGAGAAAGGGATAGGGGAATCCTATATGAAATATCTGCACTGGTTGAGTTTTTGATAAAATCCAGAACAGAAGCTGCTGTTAAAAAAGGGATAATTAGTAGGACATATAAAATATTGCATGACAACTATAAGACTAAGTCAGAAGAAGTTAAAAAACATTGAGAAGAGAGAGATCAGATATGCACTTCATAAAGAAACAATGAGGACAACTGTACAGCTCCCAAATATCCAACAAAGTCTAGAAGATTTAGAAATTTGACTGTAAGTGTTTACATGATACTTGTATACCCCAAGCAAACTCCAAAGAAGTTTTCCTCAGGTAGATGGCAAATGTTGGAGGTGTGGTAGAGAATTAAGAGGTAATTGAGATCATTATGTTTTAAGAGTGAAATGAGTTGGCAAACTTTAAAAACTCCCTACTGAGTACTTTGTTGGGAATCCTGGGCATGCAAATAAGTACAACTTAGTAAATTATTTTTTTGAGCTTTGATACAGGATCTGAATTATCTAGACATAGTAAGGCTTTAAGTTTAATTCTGGTGGCTGCCTAAAACGTAATAACTCGAAAATGGAAATAAACATCTATATCAAAAAAGAAATCGAAATTGTGGGAACAATACATGCAGAAAAATGTTTTGGAGGAGGAATGTAGTTTGAAGAGGCAGAAACTGAGTAATTTATGTAATGTTGCCTAGATTATAGGATTTAGAACAATGTATGTGATGTGTGTTTTTAAATATGAACTTGATAATATGATTTGATTACTTTTATATAAATGTTTTTGCCCATGTCACAAGTGATAAGTCAGTAAAAGTGTTTAAAAAATAACCAAAAATGCTTCTAAAAATAAAAAAAGAACACATGAAATACAGAGAAAATTTGATGTCAGATCAGAAAAGCAGAGCTTCAACAAAAAGTTAAGGTGGCTTTCAGTTTAGAAGCTTATTAATTAACAATAAAATATGAAGGACAGGTGAAATATAAAGATCAAGATATAGTGGACGCTTTTGAAGATATTTATAAGAAATTATACAATATACCCTTATCTACAGATAGATTTGAGGATTTTATACACAATATAAACTTTCCACAAATTACAGAAGATTAAAGGAAACTCTTAAAATCACCATTACATTTAAAAGAGATAAAAGCTGCAATAAACAAACTAAAATTAGGTAAATCCCTTGGGCCTGATGGATACACATTGGATTTTTATAAGTTATTCATGGAACCTATCTCCAAAGTGTTATTAAAATTTTTCAACTATATAATACAATATGGTATAACAGACAAATACTTAACTCCAAGACCGTGTTGATTCCTAAACCACATTCTGACCCAGCAGATCCAGCAAATTAAAGACCAGTAGCCCTCATAAACACTGATCTTAAGATATTAGCCCATGTTATAGCAAATAGACAAGAATATACTCCCCTCTATTATTTCCCAACAACAAATGGGCTTTGACAAACAGGCAAACAAGTGACAACACCCTCCTTTTAGATACCATTGTAAGACTACTTAATAGGGATAAATGCCCCCAATATGTCCTTACAGTAGATGCAACTAAAGCTTTTGATAGAGTAAACTTACACTTTCTCTTTAATATACTGCCTTTATATGGTTTTCCTCAAGAATTCATTAAAATGATCCAGGTTCTGTATCAGAAAGCTTCTACCACTATACAGGTAAATAAACTTATAACTAACTCTATATTCTTATCCAATGGTACAAGACAAGGATGTCCTCTTTCGCCATACCTATTTAATCTTTATCTAGAACCCCTCCTTCTGTTTATTTCACAAAAAAACTTTCATCATATTCCCAGAATCCACAATGCAAATCTTATATACTCTGCCTTTGCTGATTACTTAAATATATACTTCCAACTCCCCACTACTGCCCTCCCAAAAATACTTAGTTATTGATGAGTTCTCGGTAGTTTCAAATTATAATTTAAATTTAAAC